>NC_088243.1:45274251-45574251 GCF_036934945.1 Oncorhynchus masou masou
GCCTGAGGATATAGTGTCTGATTGGGGTCCCCAGTTCACGTTGAGGGTCTGGAGGCTGTTCATGGATCGTCTGTGGGTCTCGGTCAGCATTACCTCAGGTTTTCACCCCGAGAGTAATGGGCAGGTGGAGAGAGTTAACCAAGATGTGGGTAGGTTTCTGAGGTTTTATTGCCAGGACCGGCCGGGGGAGTGGGCAGCGTTCGTGCCCTGAGCAGAGAAGGCCCAGAACCCGCTTCGCCACTCCTCCACTAACGTCTCTCCCTTCCAGTGTGTGTTGGGGTATCAGCCGGTTCTGGCTCCTTGGCAGTCTTTAAGAGGCTCCTCTGTCCTCCACTCGTTACCTGTATTAATGGCACCTGTTTGAACTTGTTATCAGTAGAAAAGACACCTGTCCACAACCTCAAACAGTCGCACTCCAAACTCCACTATGGCCAAGACCAACGAGCTGTCAAAGGACACCAGAAACAAAATTGTAGACCTGCACCAGGCTGGGAAGTCTGGATCTGCAATAGGTAAGCAGCTTGGTTTGAAGAAATCAACTGTTGGAGCAATTATTAGGAAATGGAAGACATACAAGACCACTGATAATCTCCCTCAATCTGGGGCTCCACGCAAGATCTCACACTGTGGGGTCAAAATGATCACAAGAACGGTGAGCAAAAATCCCAGAACCACACGGGGGACAAAAATGAATGACTTGCAGAGAGCTTGGACCAAAGGAACAAAGCCTACCATCAGTAACACACTACGCCGCCAGGGACTCAAATCCTGCAGTGCCAGACGTGTCCCCCTGCTTAAGCCAGTACATGTCCAGGCCCGTCTGAAGTTTGCTAGAGAGCATATGGATGATCCAGAAGAAGATTGGGAGAATGCCATATGGTCAGATGAAACAAAAATAGAACATTTTGGCAAAAACTCAACTCGTTGTGTTTGGAGGACAAAGATTGCTGAGTTGCATCCAAAGAGCACCATACCTACTGTGAAGCATGGGGGTGGAAACATCATGCTTTGGGGCTGTTTTTCTGCAAAGGGACCAGGACGACTGATCCGTGTAAAGGAAAGAATGAATGTGGCCATGTATCGTGAGATATTGAGTGAAAACCTCCTTCCATCAGCAAGGACATTGAAGATGAAACGTGGCTGGGTCTTTCAGCATGACAATGATCCCAAACACACTGCCCGGGCAACGAAGGAGTAGCTTCGTAAGAAGCATTTCAAGGTCCTGGAATGGCCTAGCCAGTCTCCAGATCTCAACCTTATACAAAATCTTCGGAGGGAGTTGAAAGTCTGTGTTGCCCAGCAACAGCCCCAAAACATCACTGCTCTAGAGGAGATCTGCATGGAGGAATGGGCCAAAATACCATCAACAGTGTGTGAAAACCTTGTGAAGACCTACAGAAAACGTTTGACCTCTGTCATTGCAAACAAAGGGTATATAACAAAGTATTGAGATAAACTTTTGATATTGACCAAATACTTATTTTCCACCATAATTTGCAAATTAATTAATTAAAAATCCTACAATGTGATTTTCTGTGTTTTTTTTAAATTGTGTCTGTCATAGTTGAAGTTTACCTATGATGAAAATTACAGGCCACTCTCATCTTTTTAAGTGGGAGAACTTGCACAATTGGTGGCTGACTAAATAGAGACTGTAATAGAGACAGTAGATCTAGCTGAAATGTCATAATATAAAATAGACAGTAGATCTAGCTGGTCTGTCATAATTTAAATGAGACGGTAGATCTAGCAGGTCTATAATAATATATTCAACCTTATGTTCCCTGTACTCTATATATATATCTGTTTACTATACCTGTTGATACAGGGCTCATATGTGAAACTATAATAACTGAACATTTTCTTTCACAGTGACACTGACTACGAATGGGAGCCCCCAGTGCCAAGATGTCCATCCCCCACTGAAGCTGGTTCATCCAGCTCCTGCCACAAGTGGTGTTCATCTGCCCAAATTTATTTCTGCAGGCATGGATATGCCTCAGGGCCAAAAGGGCACAGCATGGAAGTGTCGCTGTGTTCTTTGCAAAATGAAGTCCTCCGTCACCTGCACCACATGCTTGGTGACCCTCTGCTTTACAGCAGAAAGAGACTGCAGCACAATATTGTGTAGAGGACTGACGGTCTTCCAAATATTGAAAGTGTTATTTTGTAAATGTATTTTTTTTCTCATGTTTTTTCTCCTTTTGTTGGGGGGGGGGGGGGGTTAGAATACCATTTTGGTATTTTGTATATAGTTATTCCATTCAAAATGTATAACTTCCTAATTTGGCCACTTGGGTACATTTGGGCTACTTGTGTGGAACACCTGGGTGACTTCATGATAAATGTCATGTAGCACACTCATTTTGGAAATTATCATTCTGACACTTTGCACAAGTACTGTTGCCCTCTTTTTTTCACTGAAATTGTCCCCATCATTCAATCTGAATGTTTGTTGTGTCTTGTTCATTTTAAAGATGATGATACAACAATAAAAATTAAAAAACGTATGGTTTTTTCATTGTATTATCTAAACCAGATCTATTGTGTTATATTCTCCTACATTCAATTCATATGTACACAAACTTCAGAGTGTTTTCTTTCAAATGAAATCAAGAATATGTATATCCTTGGTTCTGAGCCTGAGCTACAGGCAGTTAGATTTGGGTATGTCTTCAGGCGGAAATTGAAAATTGTAGGGGGGTAGTAGCTGTAAGATGCTTTTGGGAAACCGGGCTCTGGTCTTTGTCGAAGGTGGAGCATTTCTGCCCTGAGAAGCAGTGAAGTGTAATGGTTCTCGTCTGTCGAAGGAGAATCGGACCAAAATGCAGCGTGGTAGTTATTCATGTTCTTTAATAAATGAACTAGACATGAAATAACGAAGAAAACAAAGAACAAACGTGAAAACCTATACAGCCTATCTGGTGAACACAAACACAGAGACAGGAACAATCACCCACGAAATACTCAAAGAATATGGCTGCATAAATATGGTTCCCAATCAGAGACAACGATAAACACCTGCCTCTGATTGAGAACCACTCCAGACAGCCATAGACTATGCTAGATACCCCCACTAAACCACACACCCAATACCTAACAATACCCCAAGACAAAACACACCACAATAAACCCATGTCACACCCTAGCCTGACCAAATAAATAAAGACAAACACAATATATTACGACCAGGGCGTGACAGAACCCCCCCCCCCTAAGGTGCGGACTCCCGGACGCACATCAAAACAATAGGGGAGGGTCCGGGTGGGCGTCTGTCCATGGTGGCGGCTCCGGCGCAGGACGTGGACCCCACTCTATCAATGTCTTAGTCCCTCCTCCTCGCGTCCTTGGATAGTCCACCCTCGCCGCCGACCACGGCCTAGTAGTCCTCACCCAGAACCCCACTGGACTGAGGGGCAGCTCGGGACTGAGGGGAAGCTCAGCACTGAGGGGAAGCTCAGTACTGATGGGAAGCTCAGCACTGAGAGGAAGCCCAGCACTGAGAGGAAGCTCAGCACTGAGAGGAAGCTCAGGCAGGTAGTTGGATCCGGCAGATCCTGGCTGGCTGGCGGTTCTGGCAGATCCTGGCTGACTGGCGGATCTGGAAGAGTCTGGCTGACTGGCAGATCTGGAAGAGTCTGGCTGACTGGCAGATCTGGAAGAGTCTGGCTGACTGGCAGATCTGGAAGAGTCTGGCTGACTGGCGGATCCTGGCTGAATGGCAAATCTGGAAGAGTCTGGCTGACTGGCGGATCCTGGCTGACTGGCGGATCTGGAAGAGTCTGGTTGACTGGCAGCTCTGGAAGAGTCTGGCTGACTGGCAGATCTGGAAGAGTCTGGCTGACTGGCAGATCTGGAAGAGTCTGGCTGACTGGCGGATCCTGGCTGACTGGCAGACCTGGCTGACTGGCAGATCTGGAAGAGTCTGGCTGACTGGCAGATCTGGAAGAGTCTGGCTGACTGGCAGATCTGGAAGAGTCTGGCTGACTGGCAGATCTGGAAGAGTCTGGCTGACTGGCGGATCCTGGCTGACTGGCAAATCTGGAAGAGTCTGGCTGACTGGCGGATCCTGGCTGACTGGCGGATCTGGAAGAGTCTGGTTGACTGGCAGATCTGGAAGAGTCTGGCTGACTGGCAGATCTGGAAGAGTCTGGCTGACTGGCAGATCTGGAAGAGTCTGGCTGACTGCCGGATCCTGGCTGACTGGCAGACCTGGCTGACTGGCAGATCTGGAAGAGTCTGGCTGACTGGCAGATCTGGAAGAGTCTGGCTGACTGGCAGATCTGGAAGAGTCTGGCTGACTGGCAGATCTGGAAGGGTCTGGCTGACTGGCAGATCTGAAAGAGTCTGGCTGACTGGCAGCTCCTTGCAGACTGGAAGCTCCTTACAGACTGGCAGCTCTGGCTGCTCCATGCAGACTGGCAGCTCTGGCTGCTCCATGCAGACTGGCAGCTCTGGCTGCTCCATGCAGACTGACAGCTCCTTACAGACTGGCAGCTCCTTGCAGACTGACAGCTCCTTGCAGACTGACAGCTCCATGCAGACTGACAGCTCTGGCTGCTCCATGCAGACTGACAGCTCGGGCTGTGCTAAACATGCAGGAGACTCCATCAGTGCAGGAGAGGGGGAAGGCTCTGGCTGCGCTAAACAGGCGGGAGACTCCAGCAGCGCTGTAGCGGAGGAAGGCTCTGGCTGCGCTGAACAGGCGGGAGACTCCGGCAGAGCAGGAGAGGAAGAAGGCTCCGGTAGTGCTGGAGAGGCGATGCGCACTGTAGGCCTGATGCGTGGTGCTGGCACTGGTGGTACTGGGCAGAGGACATGCACAGGAAGCCTGGTGCGGGGAGCTGCCACCGGAGGGCTGGTGTGTGGAGGTGGCACAGGATGGGCTAGACCGTGAAGGCGTACTGGAGATCTTGAGAGCAGTGTTGGCACAGGACGTGCAAGGCTAGGGATGTGCACAGGAGGCCTGGTGCGTGAGGCTGGCACCATCTTAACCAGCCAACTAGCATGCACCTCAGCACGAGTATGAAGCGCTGACCCAGGTGCCATCAAATCCCTGACACGTTCCGTCGGGTGAATTCCATGCAAAAAGCACCAACACAGCAACTCCCTCATTTCTCTCTCCTCCAATTTCCCCATTAACTCCTTCACAGTCTCTGCTTCGCTCACCTCCAATACCGGCTCTGGTTCTGGTCTCCTCCTTGGCTCCTCACGATAAACAGGGAGAATTGGCTCAGGTCTGACTCCCGACTCTGCCACACTCTCCCTGAGCCCCCCCCCCCCAATAAATTTTTGGGGCTGACTCTCGGGCTTCCTAGCCAACCATATTCCCTCGTATCGCCGGCTCTTCTCTCCGGCTGCCTCTGCTCTCCTAAGTGCCTCCACCTGTTCCCATGGGAGGCGATCTCTTCCAGCCAGTATCTCCTCCCAAGTGTAACAACCCTTGCCTTCCAAAACGTCTTCCCATGTCCATTCCTGCTTTTGCTGCTCCTGCTGCCGCTGCTTGTCACCACGCCGCTTGGTCCTGTTGTGCTGGGTGATTCTGTAACGACTTTCTTCTGTTTAAGGAGGAGCGAAACACTCAAATAATATGGCTGCCTAAATATGGTTCCTAATCAGAGACAACGATAATCACCTGACTCTGATTGAGAACCGCCTCAGGCAGCCATAGACTACGCTAGACATCCCACAAAACCCCAAGACAAAAACACACCACAATAACCCATGTCACACCCTGGCCTGACCGAATAAATGAAGAATAAACAATATATTTCGACCAGGGCGTGACAATAAGTCAAGTCAATATTTTCTGAAGGCACTGTATGTTCTCTAAGGTATATAGGACAGTGCATGTGCTCCCAGAGATATATGAAGCTAGAACAGTGTAATTATTTTTATTAATATTCACAAAAGCAAGTCGTCAGCCACTGATTCCACAGAGAAGGAGGAGGACTCTGCGAACTGTCTGTTTCCCACAAAGACATCCACTGCTGTAACACAACAAAATGTGTAATAATTCAAGGGGTATGAATACTTTCTGAAGGCACTGTAGTGCATTAAGAAAGTATTCAGATCCCTTGACTTTGTCCACATTTTGTTTTGCGTTAGTGTTATTCAAAAAATGATTAAATTAATTGTTTTCCTCATCTATCTACACACAATATCCCATATTGACAAAGCGAAAACAGGTTTAAAGATTTTTTCGTAAATATATTTAAAAATCAAATGGAAGGGGTTTGGAACCACCAAGACTCTTCCTAGAGCTGGCCCGCCTGGCCAAACTGAGCAATTGGTAGAGAAGGGCCTTGGTCAGGGGGTGACCAAGAACCTGATAGTCACTCTGACAGAGCTTCTTGGTGGAGATGGGAGAAACTTCCAGAAGGACAACCATCTCTACAGCACTCCACCAACCAGGCCTTTATGGTAGAGTGGCTGGACTGAAGCCAGTCCTCAATAAAAGTCCTGACAACCCGCTTGAAGTTTGCCAAAAGGAACATAAAGGACTCTCAGACCATGAGAAACTAGATTCTCTGGTCTGATGAAAAGAAGATTGAACTCTTTGGCCTGAATGCCAAGCATCACATCTGGAGGAAACTTGGCACTATCCCTAAAGTGAATGTCGGTGGCAGCATCATGCTGCGGGGATGTTTTTCAGCGACAGGAACTGGAAGACTAATCAGAATCATGGGAAAGCTGAACGGAAAAGAATACATAGAGATCCTTGATTAAAACCTGCTCCAGAGCACTCGGGACCTCAGACTGGGGCAAAGGTTCACCTTCCAACAGAAAAACGACCACAAGCACACAGCCAAGACAACACAGGAGTGACTTCGGGACAAGTCTCTGAATGTCCTTGAGTGGCCCAGCCAGAGCCCGGACTTGAACCAGATCGAACATCTCTGGAGAGACCTGAAAATAGCTGTACATCAACGCTCTCCATCTAACCTGACAGAGCTTGAGAGGATCTGCAGAGTAGAATGGGAGAAACTCCCCAAATACAGGTGTGCCAAGCTTGTAGCGTCATGCCCAAGAAGACTTGAGGCTGTAACCGCTGCCAAAGGTGCTTCAACAAAGTACTGAGTAAAGGGTCTGAAGACTTATGTAAATGTAATATCAGTTTTTGTTTTCTTATACACTTGCAAAAATTTCAAAAAACCTGTTTTTACTTTGTCATTATGGGGTATTGGGGGTAGATTGATGAATGAAAAAAAACAACCATTTAATCCATGTAGAATAAGGCTGTAACCTAACAAAATGTGGAAAATTCAAGGGGTCTGAATACTTTCCAAATCCACTGTATCTTCGTACCTCTGCACATAAACTAGGTACTGGTATATAGCCAAGTTATTGTTACTCATTGTGTATTCATGCCTTGTGTCATTATCTTTTTATTATTTTTATCTTCATCTCTGCATTGTTGGAAAGGGCCCATAAAGTAAGCATTTCACTGTGTCTACACCTGTTGTTTACGAAGCATGTGACAAATAAAAATGTATTTGTTTCATACACACCTGGGCTAGAAATGCTGTTATTGATTAAAAGGAGAGGATGCGGACTCTTTCATACTATATAAATGCCTACATAGGTAGGGGAAAGAAACAGTTGCTAATGTTAGTGTTACTTGTGACAACTGTACTGTGCAAATACAATGTGACTCAACTGTACTGTGAAAACACATGGTCTTGGAAAAATAGCCTAACGTGTAAACAAACAGAATGTCTCGTGGCTTACTTTACTAAACCACATAATCAGGTGCCTGACATTGAGCATGTGGTCCAATGGGTTGGGTTCTTTACTGTGTGTTTCTGCTCTCGGCTAGGTTTACAACACACTTAATATCTAAACACAACTAGGTGACATGGGGCAAAATTTGTGGCAGGCAAACTTTTTGCATTTCAGTGCATTACAAGAGCACTGATTACTTGAGAGGTAGCATCATAGTTCTTAAAAAGGCAATATGGTATTTTGTAAGAGCCTTATATTTCAGGTACCTGACACAAGTGAGACGTCACTGCTTATGTCTAAGATGGGTAGGAATGTTACCCACCCACTTGAGTATTCTGTCAGAAACTTTTTTTTCACCTTTATTTGACCAGGTAGGCCACTTGAGAACAAGTTCTCATTTACAACTGCGACCTGGCCAAGATAAAGAAAAGCAGTGTGGCAACACCAACAAAGAGTTACACATGGAGTAAACAAACGTACAGTCAATAACACAATAGAAAAATGTACATTGTATGGAAATTAAGTAAGATTAGGGAGGTAAGGCAATGAATAGGTCGTAGTGGTGAAGTAATTACAATTTAGCAAATACACACTGGAGTGATAGATGTGCAGAAGATGAATATGCAAGTAGAGATGCTAGCGTGCAAAGGACAAAAATAAAAAACTAACAATATGGGAATGAGGTAGTTGGATGGGCTATTTACAGATGGCTATGTACAGGTGCAATGATCTGAAAGCTGCTCTGATAGCTGATGCTTAAAGTTAGTGAGGGAGATATGAGTCTCCAGTTTCAGTGATTTTTGCAATTTGTTCCAGTCATTGGCAGCAGAGAACTGGAAGGAAAGGCAGCCAAATGAGAAATTGGCTTTGGGTTGACCAGTGAAATATACCTGCTGGAGCGTGTGCTACGGGTCGGTGCTGCTATGGTGACCAGTGAGCTGAGATAAGGCGGGGCTTTACCGAGCAAAGACTTATAGATGACCTGGAGCCAGTGGGTTTGGCGACAAATATGATGCGAGGGCCAGCCAATGAGAGTATACAGGTTGCAGTGGTGGGTAGTATATGGAGCTTTGGTGACGAAACGGATGGCACTGTGATAAGACTGCATCCAATTTGCTGAGTAAAGTGTGGGAGGCTAAATGACGTTGCCGAAGTCAAGGATCGGTAGGATAGTCAGTTTTACGAGTGTATGTTTGGCAGCATGAGTGAAGGATGCTTTGTTGCGAAATAGGAAGCCGATTCTAGATTTAACTTTGGATTGGAGATGCTTAATATGAGTCTGGAAGGAGAGTTTATAGTCTATCCAGACACCTAGGTATTTGTAGTTGTCCACATTTTCTAAGTCAGAACCGTCCAGAGTAGTGATGCTGGGCGGGCGGGCGGGCAGGTGCGGGCAGCGATCGGTTGAAGAGCATGCATTTAGTATTACTTGCATTTAAGAGCAGTTGAAGGCCACGGAAGGAGAGTTGTATGGCATTTAAGCTCGTTTTGAGGTTAGTTAACACAGTGTCCAAAGAAGGGCCAGAAGTATACAGAATGGTGTCGTCTGCGTAGAGGTGGATCAGAGAATCTCCAGCCACAAAAGTGACATCATTGATGTATACAGAGAAAAGAGTTGGCCCGAGAATTGAATCCTGTGGCACCTCCATAGAGACTGCCTGAGGTCCGAACAACAGGCCCTTCGATTTGACACACTGAACTCAGTCTGAGAAGTAGTTGGTGAACCAGGCGAGGCAGTCATTTGAGAAACCAAGGCTGTTGAGTCTGCCGATAAGAATGTGGTGATTGACAGAGTCGAAAGCCTTGGCCAGGTCGATGAATACGGCTGCACAGTATTGTCTCTTATCGATGGCGGTTATGATGTCATTTAGGACCTTGAGCGTGGCTGAGGTGCACCCATAACCAGCTCATAAACCAGATTGCATAGCGGAAAAGCTACAGTGGGATTCAAAATGGTCGGTGATCTGTTTGTTAACTTGGCTTTCGAAGACCTTAGAAAGGCAGAGTAGGAGAGATATAGGTCTGTAACAGTTTGGGTCTAGAGTGTCTCCGCCTTTGAAGAGGAGGATGACCCCAGCAGCTTTCCAATATTTGGGATCTCAGATGATACAAAAGAGAGGTTGAACAGGCTAGTAATAGGGGTTGCAACAGTTGCAGCGGATAATTTTTGAAAGAGTAGGTCCAGATTTTGCAGCTCTTTCAGAACATCAGCTATCTGGATTTGGGGGAGGCTTGGGCAAGTTGCTGTGGGGGGTGCAGAGCTGTTGACCGGTGTAGGGGTAGCTAGTTGGAAAGGATGGCCAGCCGTAGAAAAATGCTTATTGAAATTCTCAATTATTGTAGATTTATCGGTGGTGACAGTGTTTCCTAGCCTCAGTGCAGTGGGCAGCTGGGAGGAGGTGCTCTTATTCTCCATGGACTTTACAAGTCCCAGAACTTGTGTGCTGAAGGAAGCAAATTTCTGTTTCAAAAAGCTTGCCTTTGCTTTCCTAATTGCCTGTGTATATTGGTTCCTAACTTCCTTGAAAAGTTGCATATAATGGGGGCTATTCGATGCTCACGGGATGTTTTTGTGCTGGTTAAGGGCAGTCAGGTCTGGAGTGAACCAAGGGCTATATCTGTTCCTTGTTCTACATTTTTGTAATGGGTCATGCTTATTTAAGATGGTGAGGAAATCACTTTTAAAGAATAGCCAGGCAACCTCTACTGACGGAATGAGGTCAATATCTTTCCAGGATACCCGGGCCAGGTCAATTAGAAAGGCCTACTCGCTGAAGTGTTTTAGGGAGCGTTTGACTGTGATGAGGGGTGTTTTTTTTTCTTTAGAAAAAGAAGCTCGAACTGTAGAAGCTCGAACTGTTTGGGCACAGACCTGGATAGCATGACAGAACTGTGCAGGCTGACTACAGTAGATTGCAACTCCACCCCCTTTGGCAGTTCTATCTTGGCGGAAAATGTTATAGTTGGTGATGGAAATGTCAGAATTTTTGGTGGCCTTCCTAAACCAGGATTCAGACACAGCTAGGACATCAGGGTTGGCGGAGTGTGCTAAAGCAGTGGGAAAAAAAACTTAGGGAGGAGGCTTCTGATGTTAACATGCATGAAACCAAAGCTTTTATGGTTACAGAAGTCAATAAATGATAGCGCCTGGGTAATAGGAGTGGAACTGGGGGCTACAGGGCCTGGGTTAACCTCTACATCACCAGAGGAACAGAGGAGGAGTAGGGTAAGGGTACGGCTAAAGGCTATAAGAACTGGTCGTCTAGCGCGTTGGAGACAGAGAAACGAAGGAGAGGATTTCTGGGTGTGGTAGAATAGATTCAAGGCATAATGTACAGACATTATGGTAGGATATGAGTACAGTGGAGGTAAACCTATGTGTTGCGTGATGATGACGTAGGTGAGGTCTCCGCATGTGTGTGGTGTGGGACGAAAGAGCTATCTAAGGTATTGTGAGCGGGACTGAGGGCTCTACAGTGAAATAAAGCAATAAAAACTAGCCAAGACATCAGTAGACAAGGCATATTAGAGAGAGGCATAAAGCAATCACAGATGTTGATCAGGAGAGCTAAGACAACAACGGGTAAATGGCAAAGAAAGGGCAGAGCGGGTCAGTTAGATACATACAGGACCTGAGTTCGAGGCTGGGGCCGACAGGTAAACAAAATGAGGTACCTTGTTATTGAAACAGTCCAGGAGGCATCAGCTGTGTAGCAGAGTGATCATAGGTTCAAAAGAGTAGGAATAGGTGAGTCAGGATGCTGTACGGTATTCACTACTACGCTGGGCGAGCAGGGGCACAGCATTCAGAAAAAGCAAACGGGCCGGGGCTATCAATGTAACCTGCCCGGCTTCCCTTTACACCATGATGCATGTGCCAGTTATTTATCTCTGTCCTTCAACATGGTTCCTATTACCGTATGTCCGCAAGCCAAGCCTACCACAAGTAGAAGGAAAACAGCAGCTTTATTTTGCTTGGCCCAGGGTCTACCGAACGTCCACCACTGTACAGAGAGCTGCACACAGACCCCACTACTGAACTTTTCAACTTCTCCCCATTTCCATAACTAATTATTCTATGCTGTCATATCTCGGGGGTTTATTGTGCAATTGCAATTTGTAATGATTACTAAAACGAGGTTTCAAGTGGAGTAATTGCTGAGTGATAAGGCATATTCGGATCAGTGGGGATATACATACAGAAAATACTCTGTCTACTGTTCCTTTTAAATTCTACGGCGGTGTAGTCTAAAGCTCGAATGCAAGTGTATTGATGGTATTGTTGCACATATGGAACATTTAGCAATTAATCATATTGTAGGACTCTACAATGAAACATCAACACAACAGAGTAAAATAGCCATACTGCATATATGTTCTCACTCATCTCATGAAAGTTCACTGAGTTGGATAAACATGTATGGATGTTGTGAAATGTAGTTACATTTATGGTCCCAGCTGGTGCCATTAACACAGGCTCTTTATTATTAAGGCAGTGTCATGGTGTGACTTAAACATTGTTAGGTGTTAAGTCTTTCATGTCTACTGCAAGGCTCATGTTTTGAGACAATTTACATACTGTACCAGTTCAGTTCTTGTTTTTCTATATTCCCATAACATGGAGGCATATTCGTTGCATAGTGTAGAAGAGCCACTTGGGCATCAGTAATCTTACCTTTCCGTAATCGGAAGACATTCCTTGACTCTTGAGCAATTGGCCCCTTATCCTTTGCGGTGCATAATACTGATGAATCCAGGGTTAAATCGTAGGTGGAATCGACTCATGTTACGTTACTGCCGTGACCCCAATCAAACAGCTCACATGTATCACAGATTGGTAGGTGGAGGTCAAAGGAGTAGTAGCAGTGTTGTCAAGTCAACTTGTCAGTTTGATGCTGTGTTACATTTCTAACCCTTGAATACAGTTGCTACAGTGGCACAGTGGCACAGGTTAAGAGTCTCCTTGAAAGTGTCTGGCGGTACCCCTGGCGTACGAATCCTGTCTCAGCCCTTCCTCTCTGTCTCCCCTCTACATTCCGACTATCACTGTCCAAATAAAAAAATGAAATACTAACAAATATATCGTTGCTGTAAATGACAACGTCTTCTCAGTCAATTTACTTGGTAAAATAACGGATAAATTAAAATTAAAATATAATTAAAATATATACAAAAAAGTTATCTTGAATTCTCTTTAATATCCACACCAGTCACAATCATTTCTCAATGTAACACAGACACTCGCGAGTAATGTGGATGACATGATTGATTGACAGGTAGTCGTAAACACTCTTGCACACAACGCAGGTGATGTGGAGTCGGTGTAATGGCAAAAGCCTCACACTATCCTGGAGTTACACTCTTATTTATAGTCGACATTACCACTGACATCCTTTCAATAAGTTATGCTTTGACACCCTAAAGTAGCTTTTGCAGTTACAGTATTTGCTGGGTTTGTGAATGGCTTTGTGTGTCACCAAAGTTTGGAGTACGATGTGGTGAGTTAATTTGCAATAGTTTGTGAATGGCAGTTTGAGCTATTTGCAGTACGCTAGTTGAAGTCTATACAGCACAGAGCGCCATGTTCTAGTGAAAGAGGAGGGAGCGCTCGTTAATCATCTGGAAGAGTTTACAGTAAAGTAACAAGAGAGTTCAAGAGGACCATGGGTGCTCTACACCAGAGCCCACCGCTTGGCCAGAGGGATTTGTTTGGTTTAACCAATCCAAACAGACAGGAGAAGAAAGGCCCAGGGCCCCTCACTCGCATGTCTACACTTGTCTCAGTCGCTTGCCCGGACCGTACTTCTCTCTCTCTCCTTCCTTTTTTCTCTCTCAGATTCATACGCTCACGTGTGTGTGTGTGTGTGTGTGTGTGTGTGTGGGAGGGGGGGGGGGTTCTCGTCTAGCGTTAAAATAAATTATACTTTTGCTAATTCCACTTGAGGGATGTGCTACTCTCCCTCAACTAAACTGTCTCAAATGTTTCAGTGTTGTGTGTCTCTATATTGGGTGTCTCTCTGATGCACTACTACATGGATTTGCAGAGCTATTGCTTCCACATGAAATTACTTCCCTTTTACATCCATTGATAGACGTTGTACTACTTTCTCTCCATTTCCTGACAATTTTCTCTGACTCATGATTTTGGGACGTGGGGTACTATTATTGGCTAATAAACACTAGCCGTGCAGCTAGGGAGAAGTTAGAAGTACAAATTATTGCAAAATACCTGCTTGCCAGCTCAGACTGACCTAAATGACAACATCAGGTGGGACACCTCAATGCACCCCAAGGTCCCTATGCTAAACATGGCTTGACTATTCCATCCCATTTGGGCACAAATGTGCAAGAAAATATCACAGCCAAGTTTGAACTCCACTGACTTTCTTCAAGGACCAGGCTGACAAATGCTCTTTCTACACCCCACATAGCAATGTCCCATTCTCTATGATGGAACTCCGAGCCAAATGGGGCGTCAGTAGGCCCTGGGCAGACTTTAATCTCCTTGCTAGAAGACAGAAGTGAAAGGGGTTGTGTCACACTTGTGGTGTTTTTCCCAGAGTGACAGCACAAAATGGACCCTGTCAGATAGTGACCCACCTGGCTCGAGACTTTATTTATTGTTAATATCAGAGATGTATCCTGCCACTGCGTCCCCCGTTTCGCAAAGAGTTCGTCTGCTCAATGTCACATCCCTGTGAGTTGTCAGTGCAAAGCCAGACCACAGTACATCGTGGGTTGCCGTGTGGAAAAATGTCCTCCTTTTTTCCTCTGAATGTTTCAGAGGTCTGTGGATTGTGACTGCTGTCATTCGCGTTTGTCTTCCTCTTTTACATGTAATCCACTGTATTTGCTATCAAGTAGCGTTAGTGTGATTGGTGACCCTAGACATGGGGTATCGTCTCAGCAAATGAAACCCCATACTGAAAAAAATATTTAAAGATTTTTAATGCCATGTAAAATGTGTTCCATAGATGCATGTACACACACATTTGCATCTTTCTCAAATGCATATAATACCTAACAATATTGCAGAAATCCATGCTTTGACATCTAGTCTACAGGGTGTCCAAAGTAGTTCCTAAATCGGCTTCTTAAATTACTCTTCTTTACATGTTGATCAATGTAGACCATTTTTTGGGCCACCAAGCATGTCAGTGAAATCATTTAAATTGTGATGGCAAGTGAAAAAACTACTTCTAATGTTCAACTTCATAACAAAACACATTTCCCATCTCAAGAGGTTAAAAAGCCTCTCTTCGGCTTAATTAAATAATGGAGAAAAAAGATTGGCTGTTTATTTTATTACTTCAAACAAACTATACATCATACAAAGTTTCACAATATGTCAAAGTGTAGGTCTACTGTAGGTCTTGTGCTTCCAATGAGTGGTATTAAACGGCTCTACGGTGGATGGTTAGCAGTGTTATGGTGCGTTCGTAACCACATCTGGGATAAATTTACTTGAACTGGTAATTTACTAGTTCAATCAGCCATGAATCCTTTTGTGACAAGGGGAATGGAAGCTTGTTGTGTGCTTCACAATTTTGTTTAAAATCATTTCTAGCTTGTCTATCTATGGGTAACAGGGTTGACATTTTATGCTCAAACCGCTTTGTTTTTCACCACAAAACACCAGAAAATTTCTAAAAAGAGTAGGACCAGCTCACCTGCTTTCATACAATGATTTGACATTGGGGAGGCAGGGTAGCCTAGTGGATAGAGTGTTGGACTAGTAACTGAAAGGTTGCAAGTTCAAATCCCCGAACTGACAAGGTACAAATCTGTTGTTCTGCCCCTGAGAATGCAGTTAACCCAATGTTCATAGGCCGTCATTGAAAATAAGAATTTATTCTTAACTGACTTGCCTAGTTAAATAAAGGTTAAAAAAAATAAAATAGGATGTTCCACATTTCATTTAAAAACTAATAGTTTCACTATATTAAAACAAGAGTTCAGTTTACGTAAAAGGGTTGACCTTAAAATGAGGGACAGAAGTAAACAAATCACTAATCACATTAAATAAATAATAATCATCAGAAATAACTTTGTCAAAGCAATGAAATAACTAAGGCTTTACAATGGTGAAAATTTGGGAGTATTTTGGGATGTTAGTGGGTTAAAATCTTCATAGAAGTCAGAGGGCGCATGGAGGGACATGCAAAATGCTTCATTTTGTTACTTTAGCAAGTCTTACATCCACTTGAAAATCAGATTTATTGAATTAATCATATGGTCTATATTAAAAGAGCACGTCATTTCACATACAGCACATTCGGAAACTATTCAGAACCCTTCACTTTTTCCACGTTTTGTTATGTTACAGCCTTATTCTAAAATGGATAAAATAGTTTTTTTTTCCCTCATCAATCCACACACGATACCCCGTCATGACAAATCTAAAACAGGTTTTTAGACATTTTTGCAAATTTATAAAAATATATATATCACATTTACATAAGTATTCAGACCCTTTACTCAGTACTTTGATGAAGCACCTTTGGCAACGATTACAGCCTAGAGTCTTCTTGGGTATGAAGCTACATTGCACAAGCTTGGCACAACTGTATTTGGGGAGTTTCTCCCATTCTCCCAGATCCTCTCAAGCTCTGTCAGGTTGGATGAGGAGCGTCGCTGCACAGCTTTTTTCAGGTCTCTCCAGAGATGTTCAATCAGGTTCAAATCAGACATTTTTGGGTACCCTTCCCCAGATCTGTGCCTCGACACAATCTTGTCTCGGAGCTCTCCGGACAATTCCTTCAACCGCATGGCTTGGTTTTTCCTCTGACATGCACTGTCAACTGTGGGACCTTATATACTATAGACAGGTGTGTGCCTTTCCAAATCATGTCAAGTCAATTGAATTTTCCGCAGGTGGACTTCAATCAAGTTGTAGAAACATCTCAAGGATGAACAATGGAAACAGGATGCACCTGAGCTCAATTTTGAGTCTCATAGCAAAGGGTCTGAACACTTATGTAAATAAGGTGTTTCTGTTTTTTAATTTTCATTTTGTCATTATGGGGTATTGTGTGTAGATTGATGACCGAAAAAAAAACATATTTAATCAATTTTAGAATAAGGCTGTAACGTAAGAAAATGTGGATAAAGTCAAGGTGTCTGAATACTTTCCGATTGCACTGTAACATTCATATATTGGTGCATCATTTCTATTTAACATATCAAAGGGATGCTAAAAGCACTCATTTCGTGGAACCACCCAGTACACGTTAAATTCTGCCCTTTGGATATTGGTTGCAAAGCTCTTGTCAATGTTGTTTGTTTAATTGTTATATACACATGAAAGACATGGAGTCACTACAATAAAAATGCATTTTCACTAAAGAAATTGTAGCGGCGGCAGCCTTTTAGAAGACTTGGAGGTGTGGCTTCTTGGGGGTGGGGCTTTGTCCTTCCATGAGACGGGTTTGTTATGCCAGTTAATGTGTTCTGTTCTGTGATAAAAAATTAAAGCAGGTATACTGTCATTTCTGCAGTCAAATGATGGGTGTATACTACATTAAATGTCACTTTCCTGTAATTTTTTGTCTTGTTAATGTAGTGGTGTGCACGGGGGTTCACACACTAAAAAATTCTTCACTTGGTTGTGACGATTCTTGATACCATGCTGTCTCACAAAAACAATGTGATTCGATTAGATTGTGAACGTAGCTAGAACGAGCTGTGGCTCAAAGCAGCCTCAAAACATTTTCAGTCAGGCATTCACGCCTGCCATACGAGGTTGAAATGTCTAGCGATTTGACACTGGCTTTGGTTAAAGGCAAGTACAAACTCATACTAGTAGTAGTCATCATTCCTGCTCAAGTATACACATTCTGGGTAATGCGAAACAACGTCATTATCTCACTGGTGTCTTCCCTGGCGAGTTCTCATTGGCTACTGCTGATCACTGTTCTCAAAACTTGTCGTTGCACATCTCAAAATACAGGAGCATTGCAGATTTTGTACCAATAAAATCAAACATGTTTGAAAATATCAAGACATCTGGGACTACTCAAAGACGGGATTGGTAGCCCTCAGACTAAGTCTCTGATCCTCTCACATTACACGAGCATCGGTGAGGGCTGCGCACCCAGAGTAGGAAACGGCATGGGGATTTTGTCTCCGATCTCAAAAACTTGTCTGGGACATCTAAATCGGGGACAAAATTGTGTAGTGTACACATGACTTAAATGAGACTGACATAAATGCATATGATACCAAAGAGCCTACTAAAGTTTAATTGTTAATAGACAACGCTGACATTTAACATTTGTATTTACTAAAGATCCCCATTGGCCACTGCCAAGGCAGCAGCTACTCTTCCTGGAGTCCAACAACATTAAAGCAGTTATATACAATTAAAAATATATGACATTACATTTCATAACACTATACCCAATACATTTACTGTGTTCCCTCAGGCCGCTACTCCAATATCACATATTTATAATACAACATCCATGTGAACGTGTGTGTAGAGTGTGTCTTATCACGTGTGTCTCTTCACAGTCCCCGCTGTTCCATAAGGTGTATTTTAATCTTTTTTTTTGCTGATTCTACTGCTTGCATCAGTTATCTGATGTGGAATAGAGCTCCATGTAACCATGACTCTATGTAGTACTGTGTGCCTCCAATAATCTGTTCTTGACTTGGGGATTGTGAAGAGACCTTTGGTGGCATGTCTTGTGGGCTATGCATGGGTGTCTAAGCTGTGTGCTAGTAGTTTAAATAGACACCTCGGTGCCATCAGCATTTCAACAGTTCTTACATAAACAACTAGTGATGAAGTAAATCTCTCCTCCGCTTTGAGCCATGAGAGATTGCCCTGTTCTGAGCCAATTGTAATTTTCCGATATCCCTCTTTGTGGCACCTGACCAAATGACCGAACAGTAATCCAGGTGCGACAAAACTAGAGCCTGAATGACCTGCCTTCTTAACAATGTTGTTTAAAAGGCAGACTAGCACTTTATTATGGACAGACTTCTCCCCATTTTAGCTACTGATGTATCAACATGTTTTGACCATGAAAGTTTACAATCCAGGGTTACGCCAAGCAGTTTAGTCACCTCAACTTGTTCAATTTCCACATTATTTATTGCAAGATTTAGTTTAAGTTGAGGGTATAGTGAAGGATTTGTCCCAAATACAATGTATTTAGATTTTGAAATATTTAGGACTAACTTATTCCTTGTCACCCATTCTGAAATTAAATGCAGCTCTTTGTTAAATGTTGCAGTGATTTCACTCACTTTAGTAGCTGACGTGTATCGTGTTGAATCATCCTCATACATACACACTGGCATGTAATTAGTAAAGATTGAAAAAAGTAAGGGGCCTAGACAGCTGCCTGAGGAATTCCTGATTCTACCTGGATTATGTTGCAGAGGCTTTCATTAAAGAACACCCACTGTTCTAATAGACAGTTAACTCTTTATCCACAACACAGCAGGGGGTGTAAAACCATGACACATAATTCTAACCAAACAGGTCATACAATCTTTTTATCACCAATTCCTCTCAGCCAATCATCAGTCATGTGCTTGTTGAATATCCTTCCCTTTAAGTGTGCTGAAAATCTTATCAATTTGTTTGCAGTAAAATAGCATTGTCTGGTCAAACACATTTTTTTCCAAAAGTTTACTAAGGGTGTAACGCGGTTCTTCTAACTAGAAGAGGTGGAACAAGGATCGGACCAAAATGCAGCGTGGCTCGTTAGAAACATCTTTAATGCAGAAGCAAAACACGAACAATACAAAACAACAAACGTCGAAAACCGAAACAGCCCTGACTGGTGCAACAAACACAGAGACAGGAACAATCACCCACAAACACACAGTGAAACCCAAGCTACCTAAGTATGATTCTCAATCAGAGACAACTAATGACACCTGCCTCTGATTGAGAACCATAATAGGCCGAAACATAGAAATACCCCAAAACATAGAAAAACAAACATAGACTACCCACCCAACTCACGCCCTGACCATACTAAATAAATACAAAACAAAGGAAATGAAGGTCAGAACGTGACAAAGGGTTGGTAACAGGATGATTGGTCAGCTATTTGAGCCAGTAAAACGGGACTTTACTATTCTTGGGTAGCAGGATTATTTTTGCTTCCCCCCAGGCCTGACGGCACACACTTTCCTGTAGGCTTAGATTGAAGATATGGCAAATAGAAGTGGCAACATCGTCCGCTATTACCCTCAGTAATTTTCCATCCAAGTTGTCAGACCCCACTGGCTTGTCATTGTTGATCGTCACACTCACTTTACGAAGTTCTAAATTACAATGCTTGTCTTTCATAATTTGATCAGTTGTACTTGGATGTGTAGTGTCAGTGTATATTTTTGCCAATGAAAAAATTATTAAAGTAATTGACAAATTCAGTGGGTGTTGTGATGAATTAGCCATCCAATACATTTTTGGGCCAAAATGTTGTTTAAATTGGTCCAAAGTTTTTTACTACCATCCTTTATGTCATTTATCTTTGTTTCATAGTATAGTTTCATTTTATTCAGTTTAGTCACACAACTTCTCAATTTGCAGCCAATCGTTTGTGTAGCCAGATTTATTTGCCATTCCTTTTGCTTCATCCCTCTCAACCATAAAATGTTTAAATTCCTCATCAATCCACAGGTATTTAACAGTTTTCTTAATGGGTGCATGCTTATTAGTTACTGGAATAAGACATTTTAGAATAAGCAATTTGGTTTTTATAAGGTATTTAGTGATGTCCTACACAGTTTGTATAAATGTATGATTTAATGTCTTAACTGTTCAGTGATGAGCAAAATTGTAAATTGCTTGTCTGTGACGCTTCCAAGTAGGATCCCTGACATGACTAATACAAGAAACAAGGGACAGTCATTTTCAGCGATCTATAGTGATCCTTCTAGTGTCCTGATCATATTGGAACTCGCTGCTATATGTGGTTCTGGTTGACTTTGTCTATTAAAATTTGTAAATATTTTAAATAGATGCTCAAAAACTTACACAATGATATTTATAGTCTGCTTACTCCAATATTTTTCTCTTGATCAAGGCTTAAACTCCCATGATTCCATATGGAAAAACCACTCCCACTATCATCGACTGATATTGCAGCTCTGGCAGCCGTTGCACCCTTTCCAAATTGCCTAGATTTTTATATTGAATTACTTAAACTTCAAAGTTTCAATAGGCCTCTAATGTTGTTGGATGGTTGCTTGGACAGTTGTTGAGGCTGTATTTGTCTGTAGATAACATTTATATGTTCATGTCAATCAACTGCAATACACTCAAAAATAATTACAATTTAGAAGCTAACTAGCTACGCTCTCCATAAGTTCTTATGGAAGAAAAGAGCTTCTGGATATCAGGACAGCGATCACTCACCTCGGATTAGACGAAGATCTTTTCAACAACAACAAGCAGGACTCAAATGATATTCTCCAAACAGCCCACAGGGCAGACATCCCAATTTTTCGCAAAAGGAAGCGACGCAGAGGACGAAGAGACGGATGCTTCGTCCGGACCCGTAGAAGACAACGAGGAAAGGACAATAAACTAGACGAGGTAAGATCACGAATATCCTACCAACGGGACATCAGAAACTGTAATATCCTATGCTTCACGGAATCGTGGCTGAATGACGACATGGATATTCAGCTAGCAGGATACAAGCTGCACCGGCAGGATAGAACAGCAGACTCCGGTAAGACTGGGGGGGCGGTCTGTGCATATTTGTAAACAACAGCTGGTGCATGAAATCTAAGGAAATCTCTAGATTTTGCTCGCCTAAAGTTGAGTATATTGTGATAAACTGCAGGCCACACTACTAGCCTAGAGAGTTCGCAGCTATTTATCTACCACCACAGACAGATGCTGGCACTAAGACTGCACTCAGTCAACTGTATAAGCAAACAGGAAACCGCTCACCCAGAGGCGGCTCTCCTAGTGGCCGGAGACTTTAATGCAGGAAATCTTAAATCAGTTGTACCAAATCTCTATCAACATGTTAAATGTTCAACCAGAGGGAAAAAAATCCAGATCACCTGTACTCCACACACAGAGACGCGTACAAAGCTTGCCCTCCATTTGGTAAATCCGACCGCAACTCTATCCTCCTGATTCCTGCTTAGAAGCTAAAATTAAAGCTGGAGCACCAGTGACTCGGTCTATAAAGAAATGGTCAGATGAAGCAGATGCTAAACTACAGGACTGCTTTGCTATCACAGACTGGAACATGTTCCGGGATTCTTCCGATGACATTGAGGAATAGACCACATCAGTCACTGGCTTTATCAATAAGTGTATTGACAACGTCGTCCCTACAATGACTGTACGTACATACCCCAACCAGAAGCCATGGATTA
The DNA here is from genome assembly GCF_036934945.1 of Oncorhynchus masou masou. NCBI lineage: Eukaryota > Metazoa > Chordata > Actinopteri > Salmoniformes > Salmonidae > Oncorhynchus > Oncorhynchus masou. Next base: position 45,296,338 of record NC_088243.1, read on the forward strand.
CAGGCAACATTCGCACTGAGTTAAGGGTATAGCTGCCGCTTTCAAGGTGCGGGGCTCTAACCCGGAAGCTTGCAAGAAATCGCGCTATGCCCATCTATGAACCATCAAACAGGCAAAGCGTCAATACAGGGCTAAGATTGAATTATACTACACCGGCTCCGACGCTCTTCGGATGTGGCAGGGCTTGCAAACTATTACAGACTACAAAGGGAGCAGCCGTGAGCTGCCCAGTGACATGAGCCTATCAGACGAGCTAAATCACTTCAACAACTTCTACACAAAAGAAGATATCGGTGTGAGATTTTAAACATGTATAGTGACATTGCAGTGAAATAACGCATTGGGCAGTCAGTGAATCATAAAATAACTAAAGATTGAGTTGAATCCTCGTGGCCAGAAATGTCTCGAGGCCTTAAGGGTCATTCGTCCATCAGCCATAGAAAGTGAGCACTCAGACTCAAACTCAATTAGGCAATCAGTCAGTTACCTTCATTAATAGAAGAACATTCAAATGACAGAACTACACGGAATCATTGATTTTAAATGTCATCGTTTTGGTTAGTCGTATTACTTTGTACAGCTGGATTTGATTTTTCTCAGCGCTACAATGCAGACCTGGGATCAAATACTATTCAAAATCTTTAAAACACTTGGAACTGTGTTCGCACTAGCATGCCTTTGGCACTATTCTATCGTTCTGTTAGGCCAGGCAAGCTCAATCAAGCACAGTTAAAGTATTTGAACACAGGTCTGCTGCAGTGTTCTTGTGAAGTGTTGCACAGCAGAGTAGCACCACCTGCTGGTTAAACCTTTAACTGGGGGAAGTAAAGGCAGAGGACCCGGTGACTGATGCCCCACATTTCTGCTGGTAAGTGTACATTAGTATGAACATCAGGGAGATTGATCATAAACTGAAATCTATTTACCCTGCGTCAGCCTGACAAATGTAGACTAATGGCTCCCTCTGCTGTCTCGAGAGAAAAATATATACATACTAGATATGATGAGAGATATGCAGGGACAGGGAAGAGGGAGAGAGCAGGATGGAAAGAGAGTGAGGGGGCAGAGAGATCCCACTGAGCCACAGCTGTCACAAAAGACAAAATCCACTCTCCCAGCATTAAATAGTTCGCAAGACACTAAGTAGCAAGATGTTCTCATTCGTTGAACTACAGCTGCCATTAAACAAGTAAACCCAACTTTTAGTGAAACAGATTGTGCTAACAACCTGCAGGTATAGCTACCTGCAGTAAACATGGCTGTCAAGTTTCTACATAGACATTGGGCAATATGCAATCAAGTCTAACTTTGGTGGCTCAGCCTTTGGCCAAATAACGCTGACAATGAATGCTTATATCAAAACTTGTACAGGCAGTTGTACAGGGCAAAACGTTCTGTTTTATATTACCTAGGAGTCTTCTAGAGACTGGAGACTCCAGTTACTCTACGAATAGAGCCTCAGTTGTGTCTGTCACACTCTGGGACGTTATATTTGCTATTTTGTTTTCCTCCAATTAATGCCGCCTCCCAGCCCCATATCCCGGCACTCCACATACAAATACCATTTAGTGCACTTTTGCCTCCCATAAAAGATAACTCTAACTCGTGACCCCCCGCCTCCCCCTACACACACACACGCGCAGAGCTTGGCCTGTCTCAAAGTGTATAGCTGGTCAGATGTCCTTGCAACCTTTTCTTCTTTATAAGGGGGAAGCTGATGTGGCCAGGGCAATAACTTGCAATGTCTGTACTATGAGACGCCTAAGAAAGCGCTTCAGGGAGACAGGACGGACACATTATTCCGTTTCTGTTAGTCACGTCTGTGGAACTTGTTCAGTTTATGTCTCAGTTGTTGAATCTTGTTATGTTCATACAAATATTTACACATGTTAAGTTTGCTGAAAATAAACACAGTACTCAGTGAGAGTACATTTCTTTTTTTGCTGAGTTTATATAACGCTCATTCCTTCGACGATATCCGACCATCACCCCTGGTGAAACAAAACCACGACTCATCAGTGAAGAGCACTTTTGTCCAGTCCAGTCTGGTCTAGCGATGGTAGGTTTGTGCCCATGGGCGACGTTGTTGCCGGTGATTTCTGGTGAAGGACTGCCTTACAACAGGCCTACAAGCCCTCAGTCCAGCCTCTCTCAGCCTATTGCGGACATTCTGAGCACTAATGGAAGGATTGTGCGTTCCTGGTGTAGCTCGGGCAGTTGTTGTTGCCATCCTGTACCTGTACCGCCGGTGTGATGTTCGATGTACCGATCCTGTGCAGGTGTTGTTTCAGTGGATGATCAGCTGTCAGTCCTGGCTCCCTGTACAGCTGTTTTAGGCGTCTCACAGTACGGACATAGCAATTTATTGCCCTGGCCACATCTGCACTCATCATGCCTCCTTGCAGCATGCCTAAGGCACGTTCACACAGATGAGCAGGAACCCTGGTCATCTATCTTTTGGTGTTTTTCAGGGTCAGTAGAAAGGTCTTTTTAGTGTCCTAAGTTTTCAGAACTGTGACCTTAATTGCCTAGCCTCTGTAAGCTGTTAGTGGCTTAACGACCATTCCACAGGTGCATGTTAATTAACTATTTATGGTGAATTGAACAAGCATGGTAAACAGTGTTTAAACACTTTACAAAGAAGATCTGTAAAGTTATTTGTATTTCAACTAATTATCTTTGAATGAAAGGGACGTTTCTTTTCTTGCTGAGTTTATACAGTTTAAGTCGGAAGTTTACATACACCTTTGCGAAATATATTTAAACTCAGTTATTCACAATTCCTAACAATTAATCCTAGTAAAAATTCCCTATCTTAGGTCAGTCAGGATCACCACTTTATTTTAAGAATGTGAAATGTTAGAATGATTTATTTCAGCTTTAATTTCTTTCATCGCATTGCCAGTGGGTCAGAAGTTTACATACACTCAATTCGTATTTGGTAGCATTGTCTTTCAATTGTTTAACTTGGGTCAAACGTTCCAGGTAGCCTTCCAAAAGCTTCCCACAATAAGTTGGGTGAATTTTGGCCCATTCCTCATGACAGAGCTGGTATAACTGAGTCAGGTTTGTAGGCCTCCTTGCTCGCATACACTTTTTCAGTTCTGCCCACAAATTGCCTATAGGATTGAGGTCAGGGCTTTGTGATGGCCACTCCAATACCTTGACTTTGTTGTCCTTAAGCCATTTTTCCACAACTTTGGAAGTATGCTTGGAGTCACTGTCCTTTTGGAAGACCCATTTGCGACCAAGCTTTAACTTCCTGATTGATGTCTTGAGATGTTGCGTCAATATATCCACCAAATTTCCCCTCCTCATGATGCCATCTACTTACTGAAGTGCACCAGACCCTCCTGCAGCAAAGCACCCCACAACATGATGCTGCCACCCCTGTTCTTCAAAGTAAGGATGGTGTTATTCGGCTTGCAAGCATCCCCTTTGTCCTCCAAACATAATGATGGTCATTATTTCCAAACAGTTATATTTTTGTTTCATCAGACCAGAGGATTTTTCGCCAAAATTATGATCTTTGTCCCCATGTGCAGTTGCAAACTGTAGTCTGGGTTTTTTATGGCGGTTTTTGAGCAGTGGCTTCTTCCCTGCTGAGCGGCCTTTCAGGTTATGTCGATATAGGACTTGTTTTACTGTGGATATAGATATTTGTGTACCTGTTTCCTCCAGCATCTTCGCACGGTCCTTTGCTGTTGTTCTGGGGATGATTTGCACTTTTCGCACCAAAGTACGTTCATCTCTAGGAGACAGAATTATTCTCCTTCCTGAGCGGTATGACGGCTGCGTGGTCCCATGGTGTTTATACTTGCATACTATTGCTTGTACAGCTGAATGTGATACCATCAGGCATTTGGAAATTGCTCCCAAGGATGAACCAGGCTTGTCTTGGCTGATTTATTTAGATTTTCCCATGATGTCAAGCAAAGAGGCACTGAGTTTGAAGGTAGGCCTTGAAATGCATTTACAGGTACACCTCCAATTGACTCCTATTATGCTATCAGAAGCTCCTAAAGCCATGACATCATTTTCTGCATTTTCCTAGCTGTTTAAAGGCACAGTCAACTTAGTGTATGTAAACTTCTGACCCACTGGAATTGTGATACAGTGAATTATAAGTGAAATAATATGCAAAAAATGGTTGAAAAAAATTACTTGTGTCATGCACAAAGTATATGTCCTAACCGACTTGCGAAAACTATAGTTTGTTAACAAGACATTTGTGGCGTGGGTAAGAAAATGAGTTTTAATGACTCCAACCTAAGTGTATGTAAACTTCCAAATTCAACTGTATGTGTTGTATTGGATTTTCCACAAACATAACACTTTGTTTTCTTGACAAAAAGTGTGTTTTGACACATTTAAAAAAAAAACAATCTTCCTTTCAGGCAACTGAGTTAGGAATAACACCTGTATCTTTAGTGACTGTGTGTATTGCTGCACCATTCAAAGTGGAATTAATAACTTCACCATGCTCAAAGGAATATTAAATGTCTGCTTTTTTTACCCATCTACCAATCGGTGCCCTTCTTTGTGAGGCATTGGAAAACCTCCCTGGTCTTTGTGGTTGAATCTGTGGATGAAATTCACTGATCAACTGAGGGAACTTACAGATAATTGTACATGTGGGGTACAGAGATGAGACAAAAAAATAACATGTTAAACACTATTATTGCACACAGTGAGTCCATGCAACTTATATGACTTGTTAAGCAAATGTTTAGTCCTGGACTTCTTTAGGCTTGCCACAACAAAGGAGTTGACTACTTATTGACTCAAGACGTTTCAGCTTCAATTAAAAAAAAGATCATTTGTTAAAATTTCAAAAAACATTATTCCACTTTGACATTATGGAGTACCAGTGACAAATCTACATTTCTTTTTTTTGTATTCGGGCTGTAACGCAAAACAATGTGGTAAAAGTAAAGGGGTGTGAATACTTTCTGAAGGCAATGTATGTACACTTTATATACAAAAGTATGTGGACACCCCTTCTAACTTGTGGATTTCAGCCACACCTGTTGCTTACAGGTGTATAAAATCGAGCACCGTCATGCAATCTCCATAGACAAATATTGGCAGTAGATTGGCCTTACTGAAGAGTTCAGTGACTTTCAACGTCGTACCGTCATAGGATGCCACCTTTCCAGCAAGTCAGTTCGTCAAGATCTGAGCTGCTAGACCTGCCCCAGTCAACTGTAAGTGCTGCTATTGTGAAGTGGAATCATCTAGGATCAACAACAGCTCAGCTACACAAGCTCACAGAATGGGACCACCATTCTGTGTCCTCGGTTGCAACACTAACTACAGAGTTCCAAACTGCCCATGGAAGAAACGTCAGCACAAGAACTGTTCGTCGGGAGCTTCATGAAATTGGTTTCCATGGTCCAGCAGCCACACCCAAGTCTAAGATCACCATGTGTTGGCTGGAGTGTTGTAAAGCTTGCCGCCATTGGAACGCCAACTATGTCCATACAGATGGTTTGTCAAGATCAGTGGCGAAGAACTTAAACGGGCCTGCACAGAGCACTGACCTCAACTCCATAGGACGCATTTGCGATGAATTGCCCAACATCTTGTGGCTGTGGAAGCAAGTCCCTGCAGCAATGTTCCAACATATATATATATATACAGTGCCTTGCGAAAGTATTCGGCCCCCTTGAACTTTGCGACCTTTTGCCACATTTCAGGCTTCAAACATAAAGATATAAAACTGTATTTTTTTGTGAAGAATCAACAACAAGTGGGACACAATCATGAAGTGGAATGACATTTATTAGATATTTCAAACTTTTTTAACAAATCAAAAACTGAAAAATTGGGCGTGCAAAATTATTCAGCCCCCTTAAGTTAATACTTTGTAGCGCCACCTTTTGCTGCGATTACAGCTGTAAGTTGCTTAGGGTATGTCTCTATCAGTTTTGCACATCGAGAGACTGAAATTTTTTCCCATTCCTCCTTGCAAAACAGCTCGAGCTCAGTGAGGTTGGATGGAGAGCATTTGTGAACAGCAGTTTTCAGTTCTTTCCACAGATTCTCGATTGGATTCAGGTCTGGACTTTGACTTGGCCATTCTAACACCTGGATATGTTTATTTTTGAACCATTCCATTGTAGATGTTGCTTTATGTTTTGGATCATTGTCTTGTTGGAAAACAAATCTCCGTCCCAGTCTCAGGTCTTTTGCAGACTCCATCAGGTTTTCTTCCAGAATGGTCCTGTATTTGGCTCCATCCATCTTCCCATCAATTTTAACCATCTTCCCTGTCCCTGTTGAAGAAAAGCAGGCCCAAACCATGATGCTGCCACCACCATGTTTGACAGTGGGTATGGTGTGTTCAGGGTGATGAGCTGTGTTGCTTTTACGCCAAACATAACATTTTGCATTATTGCCAAAAAGTTCAATTTTGGTTTCATCTGACCAGAGCACCTTCTTCCACATGTTTGGTGTGTCTCCCAGGTGGCTTGTGGCAAACTTTAAACAACACTTTTTATGGATATCTTTAACCTGTTGAAACTCTAGGGGCGCAATTTCATTTTTGGATGAAAAACGTTCCCGTTTTAAACAAGATATTTTGTCACAAAAAGATGCTCGACTATGCATATAATTGGTAGCTTTGGAAAGAAAACACTCTGACGTTTCCAGAACTGCAAAGATATTTTCTGTGCGTGCAAAACCAAAATGAGACGGCATCCAGGAAATGAGCAGGATTTTTGAGGCTCTGTTTTCTATTGTCTCCTTATATGGCTGTGAATGCGAGAGGAGTAAGTCTGCCCTTTCTGTCGTTTCCCCAAGGTGTCTGCAGCATTGTGACGTATTTGTAGGCATATCATTGGAAGATTGACCATAAGAGACCACTATTACCAGGTGTCCGCCCGGTGTCCTGCTCCGAAATTGGTGCGCAAAAGTCAGCTGCAAGTATTTTTCCACAGAATTCAGAGAAGAATGCAGGCTTCCACGAACGATATATCAATGAAGAGATATGTGAAAAAACACCTTGAGGATTGATTCCAAACAACGTTTGCCATGTTTCGGTCGATATTATGGAGTTAATTGGGAAAAAGTTTGACGTTGTAGGTGTCTGAATTTTCGGTTCGTTTCGGTAGTCAAATGTGATGTACAAAACAAAGCGATTTCTCCTACACACAGACGCTTTCAGGAAAAACTGCGCATTTGGTATGTAACTGAGAGTCTCCTCATTGAAAACATCCGAAGCTCTTCAAAGGTAAATGATTTTATTTATTTGGTTATCTGGTTTTTGTGAAAATGTTGCGTGCTAAATGCTACTCAAAATGCTAAGCTAGCTTAGCATACTCTTACACAAATTAGTCAATTTCTATGGTTCAAAAGCATATTTTGAAAATCTGAGATGACAGTGTTGTTAAGAAAAGGCTAAGCTTGAGAGCAGGCGCATTATTTTCATTTTATTTGCGATTTTCAGAAATCGTTAACGTTGCGTTATGCTAATGAGCCTGAGGCTTTAGTCACGATCCCGGATCCGGGATGGGGAGTTTCAAGAGTTAAGAAATGGCTTTCTTCTTACCACTCTTCCATAAAGGCCAGATTTGTGCAATATACGACTGATTGTTGTCCTATGGACAGTCTCCCACCTCAGCTGTAGAGCTCTGCAGTTCATCCAGAGTGATCATGGGCCTCTTGGCTGCATCTCTGATCAGTCTTCTCCTTGTATGAGCTGTGTGTTTAGAGGGACGGCCAGGTCTAGATTTGCAGTGGTCTGATACTCCTTCCATTTCAATATTATCGCTTGCACAGTGCTCCTTGGGATGTTTAAAGCTTGGGAAATCTTTTTGTATCCAAATCCGGCTTTAAACTTCTTCACAACAGTATCTCGGACCTGCCTGGTGTGTTCCTTGTTCTTCATGATGCTCTCTGCGCATTTAACGGACCTCTGAGACTATCACAGTGCAGGTGCATTTATACGGAGACTTGATTACACACAGGTGGATTGTATTTATCATCATTAGTCATTTAGGTCAACATTGGATCATTCAGAGATCCTCACTGAACTTCTGGAGAGAGTTTGCTGCACTGAAAGTAAAGGGGCTGAATAATTTTACACACCCAATCTTTCAGTTTTTGATTTGTTAAAAAAGTTAGAATTATCCAATAAATGTCGTTCCACTTCATGATTGTGTCCCACTTGTTGTTGATTCTTCACAAAAAAATACAGTTTCCATGCAAGCGCCATCAAGAGCATCGAGCCCTGCACAGCTTCTGTGCTATCTCTTTGTTATGAGAATAAACCACGTCAGCTGGGACCATTGTCGGGCATTCTTTCCGTTGGTACACAACGCAAGAGAGAGTAAAGATCACATCTAGTGAGTTGTAGTAGTGGTCCTGAGGTGCGTGTTAGTCGGCTGGTGGAAAGTGTGCCAGCCTCACGCACTAAGCCTCCTGAGTACCAGCCTAGCCTTGCACGTCCTGTGCCAGTCCTGCATTCAGGCTCTCCAGTACTCCTTCACGGTCCAGTCCATCCTGTGCCACCTTCACACACCAGTCCTCCGGTAGTAGCTCCTCACACCAGGCTTCCTGTGCCTGTCCTTTATCCAGAACCACCTCCACACCCCATCCCTCCAGTAGCAGCTCCCCGCACTAGGCTTCCTGTGCGTGTCCTCGGCCAAATACCACCAGTGCCAGAACCACGCATCAGGCCTTCAGTGCGCCTCGCCTGTTCAGGGCTTTCTCCCTCTCCTGCGCTGTCGGAGTCTCCCGTTTATTCAGCGGTTCTAGAGCCTTCCTCCTCTACAGCGCTGCTGGAGTCTCCTGTCTGTTCAGCGCAGCCAGCGCTTTCTCCCTCTCCTGCACTGTCGGAGTCTCCCGTCTGTTCAGCGGTTCTAGAGCCTTCCTCCTCTACAGCGCTGCTGGGGTCTCCTGTCTGTTCAGCGCAGCCAGCGCTTTCTCCCTCTCCTGCGCTGTCGGAGTCTCCCGTCTGTTCAGCGGTTCTAGAGCTTTCCTCCTCTACAGCGCTGCCGGAGCCTCCTGTTTGTATAGAGCAGCCTGAGCTGCCAGTCTACATTGAGCAGCCAGAGCTGTCAGTTTGTATAGAGCAGCCTGAGCTGTCAGTCTACATTGAGCAGCCAGAGCTGTCAGTTTGTATAGAGCAGCCTGAGCTGTCAGTCTACATTGAGCAGCCAGAGCTGTCAGTTTGCATAGAGCAGCCTGAGCTGCCAGTCTACCTTGAGCAGCCAGAGCTATCAGTTTGCATAGATCAGCCTGAGCTGCTAGTCTGCATGGAGCAGCTAGTCTGCATGGAGCAGCCAGAGCTGCCAGTCTGCAAAGAGCTGCCAGTCTGCATGGAGTTGCCAGTCTGCATGGAGCTGCCAATCTGCAAGAAGCCGCCAGAGCTGTCAATCTGCATGGAGCAGCCTGAGCCGTCAGTCAGCATGAAGCAGCCAGACTCTTCCAGATCTGCCAGTCAGCCAGACCATTCCAGTCAGCCAGACTCTTCCAGATCTGCCAGTCAGCCAGACTCTTCCAGATCTGCCAGTCAACCAGACTCTTCCAGATCTGCCAGTCAACCAGACTCTTCCAGATCTGCCAGTCAACCAGACTCTTCCAGATCTGCTAGTCTGCATGGAGTTGCCAGTCTGCATGGAGCTGCCAATCTGCAGGAAGCCGCCAGAGCTGTCAATCTGCATGGAGCAGCCTGAGCCGTCAGTCAGCATGAAGCAGCCAGATCTGCCAGTCAGCCAGACTCTTCCAGATCTGCCAGTCAGCCAGACCATTCCAGTCAGCCAGACTCTTCACAAAAAAATACAGTTTTATATCTTTATGTTTGAAGCCTGAATTTGTACGGTATCTGTAGCTTTCTGTAATGGTCTTTTCTGTATATTGTTGCTATAAGAGCGATTTGGCTAGCATGCTCTGGATGTGGTGGTCATATTGGCTCCCTTCTAATACAGAGCTATTGCTATCTACAGCCATCAACAACATTGAGCCCTGCACAGCTGATGTGCCATCTCTTTGTTATCAGGTATTTATACATAGTTTTTTGTCATATGTGTGTAGTTCTATTGTTGATTATAGCCCAGTCTGATATTTCCATGCAAGCGCCATCAAGAGCATCGAGCCCTGCACAGCTTCTGTGCTATCTCTTTGTTAAAAGAATAAACCATGTCAGCTGGGACCATTGTCGGGCATTCTTTCCGTTGGTACACAACGCAAGAGAGAGTAAAGATCACATCTAGTGAGTTGTAGTGGTGTAGGAACAGTGGTGGTGATGGTGGTAATGTAAGGATATACGTATGACACACACACTAACAATATAGATGTACACTTTTCTGAAAGGATCCGTCAGGATAGAATTGCTAGTGTTAAGATGGATTTCCTTGTGGAATGCCTGAGTTAAACATCTAAAGCAAGCTTGCAGAGTTTTGACAAGCAAACCGCTGGCATCCAGCAGAGATCCATGGAGGAAAGGAAAAGCATCCTGAAGCTAGGCCCTTGTAGCTGGCAATACATGGCAGAGGGAACAGCGCTGACCAGTTGGGCTTATTTATCCTTTCGTTTGGTGCTCTTTTCCAAGTGCTCTGTGTGAGGGACTTAATCTGGACTATTAAGTGTGTAATCGTCATATGTCAAACCTAACAACTATTATGTCTAGTAATGTTTTGGAAAGAAATGGATGGGCATTCACTTTGAAGTGTGACTGAAATGGCTAATCAAGTTGTTACATCATGTAAATAGTTTTTTCTGTCACATAATGGTAACTAGTCATAACCGTCACACTACTATAGTCATTGCCATCACAATTCTGAAAAGTTGTGTTCTACCAAGCAAGTCAGCTCTAAGTGTTAAAAAATAGGGGCAAAGTGAAGGTGTGTAATTATCAGGAGATAATTCATCCATGTGTTTCAGAGGACTAAAAATTCATTATTTCCATGTTGCTCTGCCAATTTGTTGCTTCTGATGTAGTGATGAAGTCTCAACACTGCTTTCCTTGCTTTAAAAGAATGTTGTTTTTTTGTCTTTGATTCGCTCAAAATGGGATAGAAAACAGACTCCACAGGGACACATCTTAAAAATGAAACATTCCAACACTTCGTTCATAAATACTCATGGTTTACACAAGCACAGCTCACGACAGGAAGTGGACAAATGGTTACATGGACCAGAGCACGGAGCCTGATGACATGAGTTGAGCTTTTCATTGCCCTCATCAGATTCTAACCTCAGCTTTGATGTCACTTTAGCCTTCCTTATTTGTTCTCATATTTTATTTTTCCCTCTGTTGCACATGATGATGGCATACAAAACCATGAACCCATTTAATCCAATTGGTCACAATAGTGGGGGGAAAAAAGTGTTTACAGGCTCTAGAGAAGTTAAAGTTGTACTTCTCAACAAATAATATATATATATATATTATGCATTTAGTATGATTCAGAGAATTTTCACATGATTTCTCAAAATGGTCACAAGACCAAGAGCATAAATCTCCTGGTGTACTTTTTACAGAGGAATTTGTCACCATAAGTCTGAATTCAACTGCTTTAAAAACATATACATTGATAAAATTATAATATTAAATGTTTTAAGGGTCTAGTTTGCATACAGTTTGTGCCTTTTTCCCCAATACATTAAATCCATGATGCTCGTGATATATTAGCAGTCACAATTGTGACTAATGGGAAAATACAGTGACTCTAACATATTTATTTAATCATAGCAGATGAATCATTTTTTCAATAGATTGAAGTTGGTTTATGGATATACTTGATCAAGATGATCTTACAAATGATTGTACCATTATCAAATCAAATCAAATGTATTTATATAGCCCTTCGTACATCAGCTGATATCTCAAAGTGCTGTACAGAAACCCAGCCTAAAACCCCAAACAGCAAGCAATGCAGGTGTAGAAGCACGGTGGTTAGGAAAAACTCCCTAGAAAGGCCAACACATAGGAAGAAACCTAGAGAGGAACCAGGCTATGTGGGGTGGCCAGTCCTCTTCTGGCTGTGCCAGGTAGAGATTATAACAGAACATGGCCAAGATGTTCAAATGTTCATAAATGACCAGCATGGTCGAATATTAAAAAGGCAGAAAAGTTGAAACTGGAGCAGCAGCACGGATGGGTGGACTGGGGACAGCAAGGAGTCATCATGTCAGGTAGTCCTGGGGCATGGTCCTCGGGCTCAGGTCCTCCGAGAAAGAGAAAGAAAGGGAATTAGAGAGAGCATATGTGGGGTGGCCAGTCCTCTTCCGGCTGTGCCGGGTAGAGATTATAACAGAACATGGCCAAGATGTTCAAATGTTCATAAATTACCAGCATGGTCGAATAATAAAAAGGCAGAACAGTTGAAACTGGAGCAGCAGCACGGCCAGGTGGACTGGGGACAGCAAGGAGTCATCATGTCAGGTAGTCCTGGGGCATGGTCCTAGTGCTCAGGTCCTCTGAGAGAGAGAAGGAGAGAATTAGAGATTCACACAGGACACCGAATTGGACAGGAGAAGTACTCCAGATATAACAAACTGACCCCAGCCCCCCGACACATAAACTACTGCAGCATAAATACTGGAGGCTGAGACAGGAGGGGTCAGGAGACACTGTGGCCCCATCCGAGGACACCCCCGGACAGGGCCAAACAGGAAGGATATAACCCCACCCCCCACACCACTAGAGGGATATCTTCAACCACCAACCTACCATCCTGAGACAACGCCGAGTATAGCCCCCAAAGATCTCCGCCATGGCACAACCCAAGGGGGGGCGCCAACCCAGACAGGATGACCACATCAGTGAATCAACCCACTCAGGTGACGCACCCCTTCCAGAGCCGGCATGAGAGTGCCCCAGTAAGCCAGTGACTCAGCCCCTGTAATAGGGTTAGAGGCAGAGAATCCCAGTGGAAAGAGGGGAACCGGCCAGGCAGAGACAGCAAGGGTGGTTCGTTGCTCCAGAGCCTTTCCGTTCACCTTCCCACTCCTAGGCCAGACTACACTCAATCATATGACCCACTGAAGAGATGAGTCTTCAGTAAAGACTTCAAGGTTGAGACCGAGTTTGCGTCTCTGACATGGGTAGGCAGACCGTTCCATAACCATTACACATTTGCCTTTACATACATTACCAGTAAAATGTTTGGACACGTACTCATTCCAGGGTTTATTTTATTTTGACTATTTTCTACATTGCAAAATAAATATGAAGATATCAAAACTATGAAATAACGCATATGGGATCATGTAGTAACCAAAAAAAGTGTTCATTTCTTTGGGATAGGGGGTGGTATTTTGACGTCCGGATGAAAAGCATGCCCAAAGTAAACTGCCTGCTACTCAGGCCCAGAAGTGAGGATATGCATATAATGTAGATTTGGATAGGAAACACTCTAGCGTTTCTAAAACGGTTAGAATAATGTCTGTGAGTATAACAGAACTGAAATGGCAGGCGAAACCCAGAGAACAAACCATAAAAAAAATAAAACAATTCAGTATACCACTGATTTCAATGCCTGGCACTTTTATAATAGGGCGAAATTGTCCCCGATTGCAGTTCCTAGGGCTTCCACTAGACGTCAACAGTCTTTAGAAAGAGTTTCAGGCTGGTTTTGGAAAACATTAGGGAGAAGACGTGGTTTTTAATAATAAGTGGCTCCCATTTTGGCTGTAGTGTTTCCAAGCGCATGGCCGAGAGAGCGCTTTCTTTTTGAAAGACAATAACGATTCTCCATCTTAAATGTTATTGTTTATTGCGTATTAGGGTACCTAAGGTTTGATTATAAACATTGATTGACTTGTTCGCACAAGTTTATTTGTAATGTTTGGGATTCATTTTCTATGCATTTTGGAGGAGGGAAACTGAGTGGATTATTGACTGAAGCGCGCCAGCTAAACTGAGTTTTTATGGATATAAAGGACTTTATCGAACAAAAGGACAATTTAAAAAGTAACTGGGACCTTTTGGAGTACCAACAGAAGAAGATCTTCAAAGGTAAGGCATATATTATATCGCCATTTCTGACTTTCGTGTCACAATTCCCTGGTTGAAAAGTGTTTGTTATGCATTTGTGTGCTGGGCGCTGTCCTCAGATAATCGCATGGTTTGATTTCGCCGTAAAGCCTTTTTGAAATCTGACACCTTGGCTGGATTAACAACAAGTTAAGCTTTATTTTGATGTATTGCACTTGTGATGTCATGAAAGTTTACTATTTCTAGTAATTTAATTTGAATTCACCAATTCACCGGATGTTGGCCAGGTGGGACGCTACCCTCCCACGTATCCATAAGAAGTTTTAAACAAACTGAAATATATTTTACATTTGAGATTCTTCAAAGTAGCCACCCTTTGCCTTGACAGCTTTTGCACACTCTTGGCATTCTCTGAACCAGCATCATGAGGAAGTCACCTGGAATGCATTTCAATTAACAGGTGTGCCTTGTTAAATGTTAATTTGTGTTATTTATTTCCTTCTTAATGCATTTGAGCCAATCAGTTGTGTTGTGACAAGGTAGGGGTGGCATACAGAAGATAGCCCTATTTGGTAAAAGACCAAGTCCATTTTATGGCAAGAACAGCTCAAATAAGCAAAGAAAGAAAGCACAGTATGTCATTACTTTAAGATATGAAGGTCAGTCAATACAAAACATTTCAATACGAAACCGCCACAGGAAAAGAAGACCCAGAGTTACCTCTGCTGCAGAGGATAAGTTCATTAGAGTTAACTACACCTCAGATTGCAGGCCAAATAAATGCTTGAAAGAGTTCAACTAACAGACACTTCTCAAATGTCAACTGTCATGGTCGAATTGCTGCAAATGCAAAGAAACTACTACTAAAAGGACACCAATAATAGGAAGAAACTTGCTTGGGCCAAGAAACATGAGCAATGGACAATAGACCGGTGTAAATCTGTCCTTTGGACTGATGAGTCCAAATTTGAGATTTCTGGTTCCAACCGCAGTGTCTTTATGAGACACAGAGTAGGTGAATGGATTATCTCCGCCTGTGTGGTTCCCACCGTGATGCATGGAGAAGGAGGTGTGATGGTGTGGGGGTGCTTTGCTGGTGACACAGTCTGTGATTTATTTAGAATTGAAGACACACTTAATCAGCATGGCAGCAATACGCCATCCCATCTGGTTTGGGCTTAGTGGAAGTATCATTTGTTTTTCAACTTGACAATGAGCAAACACACCTGCAGGCTGTGTAAGGGCTCACTGACCAAGAAGGAGAGCGATGGATTGCTGCATCCGATGACCTGGCTTGGGATGAGTTGGACCGCAGAGGGAAGGAAAAGCAGCCAACAAGTGCTCAGCACACAATACCCCACAATGACAAAGTGCAAACAGGGTTTTTTTTGTATGTCATTTTTGCAAATGTATGAAAATATATCTTATTTACCACTCCTTCAAGACTGTTGGAAAAGCATTCCAGGTGAAGCTGGTTGAGAGAATGTAAAGCTGTCATCAAAGCAAAGGGTGGCTACTTTGAAGAATTTCAAATATAAAATGTATTTTGATTTGTTTAACATTCTTTGATTACTACATGATACCATATATGTCATGTCATAGTTTTAATGTCCTTACTATTATTCAACAATGTAATCCAAGTTTATCATTTTAAAAGGCTAATTGATCATTAGAAAACTCTTTTGCAATTGTTAGCACAGCTGAAAACTGTTGTTCTGATTAAAGAAGCAATAAAATGGTCCTTCTTTAGACTAGTTGAGTATCTGGAGTGTCAGCATTTGTGGGTTCGATTACAGGCTCAAAATGGCCAGAAACAAATAACTTTCTTCTGAAACTTGTCAGTCTATTCTTGTACTGAGAAATGAAGGCTATTTCATGCTAGAAATTGCCAAGAAACTGAAGATCTCTTACAATGCTGTGTAATACTCCCTTCACAGAACAGCGCAAACTGGCACTAACCAGAATAGAAAGAGGACTGTGAGGACCCGGTGCACAACTGAGCATGAGGACAAGTACATATTAGAGTGTCTAGTTTGAGAAACAGACGTCCCACAAGTCCTCAACTGGCAGCATCATTAAATAGTACCCAGAAAACACCAATCTCAACGTCAACAGTGAAGAGGCGATGGGATGTTGGCCATACCTTCAGAATGGTCTGGTGA
Source organism: Oncorhynchus masou masou (assembly GCF_036934945.1). Classification (NCBI taxonomy): domain Eukaryota; kingdom Metazoa; phylum Chordata; class Actinopteri; order Salmoniformes; family Salmonidae; genus Oncorhynchus; species Oncorhynchus masou. The sequence continues at coordinate 45,312,445 of NC_088243.1, forward strand.
GGCTTGTGTCCATGCTAGAACAACACAACCAACTTGTACATGTTTGTGAGACTCACCTTTCCATATATAGAGGGGACATAGTGTATAGCCCAAACTGCTAGGACTCTACAGACAGAAGTTGACAGATCGGCTGTACAGACATCAGACAAATCCGGTGACGCTTGAGGGGGTCGTAGAACAAAACGGAGAAAACTACCTACATGTACATATTATCTCAATTACCTTGACTAACCGGTGCACCCACACAGACTCTGTACTGGTACCCCATGTAAATAGGCCCACTATTGTTATTTTACTGCTGCTCTTTAATTATTTGTTACTTACATTTTTTACTTTTCCATTTTTTAGGTCTACTGTATTTGTACCTGTTGTATTTGGCGCATGTGACAAATAATATTTGATTTGATCTCGTTTGTGAGAGTAATATTTCCACAGAGGGTCATAATAATAATAGTTTGTAGGCCAAACCATAGACATTTTCTTGAGAAGACCGAATTTCAGGTTGTCTCATGGTCTGACAAACATCGCTCTTGCGCTGCCACCTTTTACCGCTGAAACTGACAGATTTTTTTAATGCTAATTTGATTTAAGCGGGGGCGTGGACATCGACTCTAGGGGTTAATGAGGCCTTGGTTTATTATGGGTAGTCGTTAGGTGTCCATATCAGCCCATGTGCAGCCGATACAGGAAAAAATTGGGAAAATACCCCAATGTACGTCACTGTGTGGAATTTGCAACAATGGTTACATTCACAAGTAAAAACCAGAAGAACGATGATGGGGGAGGAGAGAGCATTAAATGACCTCAAATCAAAAGTTGGAGCTATGACTTGGGCCATTGATTGATAAGTGCATACTGAGTAGTGGCTGTTGCTATTTTCCCCCAAGTTCGAATGTCATCACTGGGGTTTTTCACATTTGGCAATGTTATTGTAGTTGTGAAACTGTGCAATACTGCCATCTAGTGGCTATACCTATGCTAGGAGTTGAGTTGAAATGTGGTTGGGCTGAACATTGGTTCACAAAGATGAGGAAAGTTCAGAATATAGAAGGGTTGGTTGTTTAACCCTTGACCTACAATTTCCGCATCCCTGGGAAAATCTAATTAACATCATTCAAAAATATGTCTCTATAAGCTAGAGATACTGTATGTTTGTTTTTTTGCATCTCAATCCAATGCGTCCGCTGATATCGCCCTTCCGCATGAGCGGTGAAAGGTGGCAGAGCTAGAGCTGTGTTTGTCAGACCTATGAGATATCCCCAAAAAATGTCTGTAGTGGTTTTGAGCCCACAATCTTCACAAGACTTGTCTGAAAGAAATTGGGAACTTAGGAAAGCTAACAGGGAAAAATAAAAACTATAACCTTAAAGTCTGGGCCAAAATGGAAGTGAACCTTGGATTTGCGTTCACAAACTGGAGAGGCCTAGCTAGCTCGATTCAAATTCAACAAATACTTGTTTTACCCCAATGAAAATATAAGACATCACTTTATATCTAGCAAGATATATCAGCTGTGTTGCTTTGGTTATTTAGTTGTAAATATGTATGCGATTGTTATACACTACATGACCAAAAGTATGTGGACACCTGCTCATCGAACATCTCATTCCAAAATCATGAGCATTAATATGGAGTTGGTCCCCCCTTTTGCTGCTATAACAGCCTCCACTCTTCTGAGAAGGCTTTCCACTAGATGTGGGAACATTGCTTCGGGGACTTGCATCCACTCAGCCATGAGCATTAATTAGTGAGGTTCGGGCACTGATGTTGGGCGATTAAGCCTGGCTAGCAGTCGGCGTTCCCAATTCATCCAAATGTGTTCGATGGGGTTGAGGTCAGGGCTCTGTGCAGGTCAATCAAGTTCTTCCACACCGATCTCAACAAGCCATTTCTGTATGGACCATGCTTTGTGCACGTGGGCATTGTCATGCTGAAACAAGAAAGGTTCTTCCCCAAACAGTTGCCAAAAATCTGGTAGCACAGAATCATCTAGAATATCATTGTATTCTGTAAAGATTTCCCTTCACTGGAACTAAGGGGCCTAGGCCGAACCATGAAAAACAGCCCCAGACCATATTCCTGCCAAAATGGTGAAGTGTGATTCATCACTCCAGTGAATGTGTTTCCATTGCTGCAGAGTCCAATGGCAGCGAGCTTTACACCACTCCAGCCGACAATTGGCATTGCGCATGGTGATCTTAGGCTTGTGTGCAGCGTCTCGGCCATGGATACCCCCATTTCATAAAGCACCTGACAATCAGCTTATGTGCTGACATTTCTTCCAGAGGCAGTTTGGAACTCGGTAGTGAGTGCTGCAACCGAGGACAGACAAATGTCATGCGCTACGCGCTTCAGCACTTGGCCGTCTCATTCTATGAGTTTGTGTGGCCTAACACTTTGCGGTTGAGCTGATGTTGCTCCTAGACGTTTCCACTTCACAGTAAAATTTCTTACAGTAGACGGTGGAAGCTCTAGTAGGGCAGAAATCTGATGAACTGACTTGTTGGAAAGGTGGCATCCTATGACTGCGCCAAGTTGAGCTCTTCAGTAAGGCCATTCTACTGCCAATGTTTGTCTACACTTGTCAGCAAAGGGTGTGGCTGAAATAGCTGAATACACTCATTTGAAGCGGTGTCCACATACTTTTTATATATACTGTATGTTGTTTTTGAAGAGGCTGAGGAATCATGATGCTGGAATTTTAATGGGAATCGCGTTCCCTGTTAGGGTAGAAGAGGTTACAGTAACTAGGATTAGGGCTATCCAGCAGGTCTCCGATGTGGAGGCAGTGCAAATAGTGGAAGGAGTAATTGGACATAAGATGAGAGTGATGCCGTATTCTCATCTAGACTCTGTGACTTTTATTGCACAAGTGATAAATTGCACTGGACAAAAACATTTTTTTCATTCATTGTAAAGGCGCCAAAATTATTTTGGGATCTTCAGGACTTCACAGCCGAAATGTTACAGGAAATACTGAATGAAACGGTTCCCCGCTCAGGCTCATGAGCATTTGTATCCAATTGAAAGAATAACATATTTTTTTACCCATCCCAGTTGGTGGCGGCATGCACCTTTAATAGAGGTGTAACTCTAAAACATCATCACCAGAGATTGGATTATTGTACCAGTTGTCGTGTCGTTGGTACAATTAATGCGATGATGAATATTTTATCAAATCAACTAACTCTGATTACTTATTACAATGATTAAATTACTCATGTAACAATTAACTCATTAGCAATCTTGGGGCACCACGTGCAAAGTTTGTTTAAAAAGTTACCGCTTCCTGAATTAACTCTACAGATATAAACTCAGCAAATCTCACTGTTAACGGTGGTTATTTTTAGCAAACTTAACATATTTGTATGAACATAACAACATTCAACAACTGAGACAGACTGAACAAGTTCCACACACATGTGACCAACAGAAATGGAATATAAGGAAAAGATACAGGTATAAATACACAGGGGATAATGGGGAAAATAGAAGACATCTGGTGGGGGTGGAGAAAAGCACAAGACAGTTGAAACAAATCAGGGTGTGACATTAACAACTAGCTACAGGTTTACATTCCTCCTGCTAGTAGCAAATAATAGTTTTTCCTGTCAGCGAACACATCAAGGTCCTAAAGGTTATGACGTTAGCTAACTAGCCAGTTATTTAGCTGGCTAGCTAGCTATTTATAACCACACCAGAAATACTCATATCTGGCTATACATTGCTTTTACCTACATAGTTAACATTATCAACCAGAGAGACATTCAGGTCTTAGTTACGATTTCTAGCTAGTTGTTTAATGCTAACTCTAAACACCTGAGTTGACTTCCTTGATGAGTAGAATAACTAGCTGGCTAGCTAATTAACGTACTTATTTCATATTTCATTCCTCCTCTCTCTCCATTCCCTTTTATCTTTCTCTCTCCCCCTTTTCTCCCTCTATCCTTTTCTCTCCCAGTGTGAAGACTGTGTATAACAACACACACAAGTAGCGGGCTATTGGAAGTTAATGGGGCTTAATGGAGTGTACTGTAATATCGAATGATGTAGACTTCAGCCCATTTGTTATTGTCAGTTAGTCTAATGTAGGGAACAGTGTTACGAGCTAATTTAGCAGACTGTATTACAGTAGTGTCACTATTATTAGTGGCGTATGGAGGGTAATATACTCGACCGGTCTGCCTTGTTGTTCAATGGAGTCGAATGAAACCTCTCTTTCAGGAGTGGGCACCAGAAAATAAAAGCAAAAGGGGATAAAAAGAGGTAGAAGCACAGTAAGGCACAAGAGGTGAATATGTCTTCATCTGTTTGTATGACCTCATGCTACACAGTATAACTATCATTCAGTACTCAATTACCATCTCATTATGACGAATCATCAAATTCTAATTACTGATTGGTTTGTTATTTGTTTGTAGATAGTGTTAGTGTATGGTTAATTTACATTTCTGTCTGCTGTTTCTCAGTGTGTGGATGGATGCATTCAAAACTAGGAGCAAAGTGCTTTAGCGGTGGGAGAGAGGAGACGGCAACAGAGAGGGCTTACTCCTGAGACCTATTGTACCATCAACCAATAATGTCAATGGGGAGCTACATATACGGATCCCTCCACATTGTTAGAACATGTGGGAAGCACACGGCGATGCGGTAAGGAGATCAATTTGGCCTTCAGTCTAATGTAGGACTCTCCAACCCTGTTCCTGGAGAGCTACCGTCCTGTAGGTTTTCGCTCCAACCCTAATCTAGCGCACCTGATTCTAATAATTAGCTTGTTGATGAACTGAATCAGGTTAGTTATCCAGGAATGGGGTTGGGGAGCACTGGTCTAATGGCTGGGATGCCAGTAAGATGTTGAAATAGGAGACGTACGGAGTCAACTCCACTTATCCTCAGCGCCTCAATTGTAATATATTTTATAAGGATTAGGAATGCATGATTTGCCTCAACAATTACCACATTTCCAAACAGAATATCTGTATTTATACTGGTATGCCTTACTGATAAGACCATGTCAATTTCCTCTCCTTCCCATCGTCATGACTTGACTCATTAATGTGATGACTGTTATTTATTGAATAATTACCTATGTTAAATTGTTACTAAATTAATCATGTAACAATTAACTCATTAGGAATTTGGGGCACCATGGGAGAAGTTGTTTAATGAGTTAACATCTCCCGTATTAACTCAATAATATACAGTGGGGCAAAAGAGTAGTCAGTCAGCCACCAATTGTGCAAGTTCTCCCACTTAAAAAGATGAGAGAGGCCTGTAATTTTCATCATAGGTACACTTCAACTATGACAGACAAAATGAGAAAAGAAATCCAGAAAATCACATTGTAGGATTTTTTATGAATTTATTTGCAAATTATGGTGGAAAATAAACTTTTGTTATTGACCAAATACTTATCTCGATACTTTGTTATATACCCTTTGTTGGCAATGACAGAGGTCAAACGTTTTCTGTAAGTCTTCACAAGGTTTTCACACACTGTTGCTGGTATTTTTGCCCATTCCTCCATGCAGTTCTCCTCTAGAGCAGTGATGTTTTGGGGCTGTTGCTGGCAACACAGACTTTCAACTCCCTCCAAAGATGTTCTATGGGGTTGAGATCTGGAGACTGACTAGGCCACTCCAGGACCTTGAAATGCTTCTTACGAAGCCACTCCTTCGATGCCTGGGCAGTGTGTTTGGGATCATTGTCATGCTGAAAGACCCAGCCACGTTTCATCTTCAATGCCCTTGCTGATGGAAGGAGGTTTTCACTCAAAATCTCATGATACATGGCCCCATCCATTCTTTCCTTTACACGGATCAGTCGTCCTGGTCCCTTTGCAGAAAAACAGCCCCAAAGCATGATGTTTCCACCCCCATGCTTCACAGTAGATATGGTGTTCTTTGGATACAACTCAGCATTCTTTGTCCTCCAAACACGACGAGTTGAGTTTTTACCAAAAAGTTATATTTTCGTTTCATCTGACCATATCACATTCTCCCAATCTTCTTCTGGATCATCCAAATGCTCTCTAGCAAACTTCAGACGGGCCTGGACATGTACTGGCTTAAGCAGGGGGACACGTCTGGCAATGCAGGATTTGAGTCCCTGGCGATGTAGTGTGTTACTGATGGTAGGCTTTGTTACTTTGGTCCCAGCTCTCTGCAGGTCATTCACTAGGTCCCCTTGTGTGGTTCTGGGATTTTTGCTCGCCGTTCTTGTGATCATTTTGATCCCACGGGGTGAGATCTTGCGTGGAGCCCCAGATCGAGGGAGATTATCAGTGGTCTGGTATGTCTTCCATTTCCTAATAATTGCTCCCACAGCTGATTTCTTCAAACCAAGCTGCTTACCTATTGCAGATTCAGTCTTCCCAGCCTGGTGGAGGTCTACAATTCTGTTTCTGGTGTCCTTTTGACAGCTCTTCGGTCTTGGCCAAAGTGTAATTTGGAGTGTGACTGTTTGAGGTTGTGGACAGGTGTCTTTTATACTGATAACAAGTTCAAACAGGTGCCATTAATACAGGTAACGAGTGGAGGACAGAGGAGCCTCTTAAAGAAGAAGTTACAGGCCTGTGAGAGCCAGAAATATTGCTTGTTTGTCGGTGACCAAATACTTATTTTCCACAATAATTTGCAAATATATTAAAAATCCTACAATGTGATTTTCTTGATTTTTTTTCTCATTTTGTCTGTCATAGTTGAAGTATACCTATGATGAAAATTACAGGCCTCATCTTTTTAAGTGGGAGAACTTGCACAATTGGTGGCTGACTAAATACTTTTTTCCCCACTGTATATATATATATCGATAAGTCACTTATTAATCATTACATCATATCAGTCTCATTCTGAACATCGCAGAGTTCTTGAATCTGCACAAGCCCTTGTCTTACTGATCATTCCACACCACACAAATGTATTTGATTATTTATTTACTAACAAACTAAACAATAAAACAGGTTACACACACAGTATAGGTTATTGATTAGAAACTTAATACGATGACAACAGGTCCCTAGCAGACTAACACAATATGACACTTGTTACAAAAGATGGAGAGTTAAAGCGAAAGAGAAGCAAAACTACAGTTGGGAATTATGCTCACAGTAATCCAAATACCTTGCCCTGAACTGTCACCCTTTTGGGTAAGAAGTAATGCATGTATTTACGTGTTGAAGGTCTTTGACGTGTATCTATGTTGGACCCAGGCCTTCGTGAAAAGGGTTCGATTGGCCTTCTCCTTCAGATGGGCCTTCTCCTTCGTTCTCAGGTTTAAGATTCTGATTGTCCACAAGAGGTCACAATGTCCTTCTTCTTAGTTATCAGCCGTGTCGATGACCTCCAGAGTCATGATGAGAGCAGTGTAGGCGGCGATGATTTGAAGAGAATAACTGGATGGTCCTTCTTAGATACAGTACTTAGAACAGCTACTCAACTGTAGCATTGATTGTTAAAGGCTCCTTTGTCTTCTTCAACCTCATGTTGATTTTCAGGGTCATGACTAATGGAAGCCTAACTGCAGTTTGTGGTCCTTCTTGTCTCCTATGTTAAAACCTCTCTGGGATATGTGGGACGCTTCCCACCTCGACAACAGCCAGTAAAATTGCAGGGCGCCAAATTCAAAACAACAGAAATCCCATAATTAAAAATTCCTCAAACATACAAGTGTGTTATACCATTTTAAAGATAAACTTCTTGTAAATCCAGCCACAGTGTGAAATAGGCTTTATGGCGAAAGCACACCAAACGATTATGTTAGGTCAGCACCTAGTCACAGAAAACCATAAAGCCATTTTCCAGCCAAGGAGATCCCTCACAAAAGTCAGAAATAGCGATTAAATAAATCACTAACCTTTGATGATCTTCATCAGATGGCACTCACAGGTCTTCATGTTACACAATAAATGTGTGTTTTGTTTGATAAAGTTAATCTTTATGTCCAAAAACCTCATTTGAAATTGGTGTGTTATGGTCAGAAATGCATTGTCTCAAACAAACATCCGGTGAAAGTGCAGAGAGCCACATCAAATTACAGAAATACAAATAATAAACATTGATAAAAGATACAAGTGTTATGCATGGAGATATATATAAACTTCTCCTTAATGCAACCGCTGTGTCAGATTTCAAAACACTTTACAATGAAAGCACACCTTGTTTGGTCAGCACCAAGTCACAGAAAACCATACAGCCATTTTCCAAAGAAGGAGAGGTGTCACAAAAGTCAGAAGTAGCATTATAAATATTCACTTACCTTTGATTATCTTCATCAGAATGCACTCCAAGGAATCCCAGTTCTACAATAAATGTTTGTTTTGTTTGATAAAGTCCATCATTTATGTCCAAATACCTCCTTTTTGTGTGTGCGTTTTCACAACTCCAAATTCAGGCAAGTCCAGACAAATGTTCAGACGAAAAGTCAAATTTTATTTTGTAGAAACATGTCAAACGATGTATAGAATCAATCTTTAGGAAGTTTTTATCATAAATCTTCAATAATGTTTCATGTTTTCCTTTGTCTTTAGAAATGCATTGGAACGCAGCTAGCTCTCACGGGCGCACGCGAGACTGAGCTCATGGCACTCTGCCAGACATCTGGTTGAAACAGCTCTCATTCTCTCCCCCTTCACAGTAGAAATCTCAAACAAGGTTCTAAATACTGCTGACATCTAGTGGAAACCTTAGGAAGTGCAATATGACCCCATAGACACTGTATATTCGATAGGCAATGACTTGAAAAACTACAAACCTCAGATTTCCCACTTCCTGGTGTCAGGCATAGGTGTATAGGTGGCAGGGAAGTCAGGCGCGGGAGAGTCAAACGGAGTGTAAAATGGAGTCTTTTATTAAAGTCCAAGTAACATGCTCCATAACACTAAAAGGTACATACATAAACAAACATGGGTACGAGGACCCGACGCGCACCTATACAACATAAAACTACACTGACAATAAAACAATCTCTGACAAAGACATGAGGGGAAACAGAGTGTTAAATACATAACAGGTAATAAATGGGATTGAAAACAGGTGTGTGGGAAGCCAAGATAAAACCAATGGAAAATGAAAAATGTATCGATGATGGCTAGAAGACCGGTGACGTCGAACGCCGAGCACCGCCCAAACAAGGAGAGGCAACGACTTCGGCAGAAGTCGTGACAGTACCCACCCCCTGACGCGCGGCTCCAGCTGTGCGTCGACACCGGCCTCGGGGACGACCCGGAGGGCGAGGTGCAGGGCAATCCGGATGGAGACGGTGGAATTCTGATAACATGGAAGGATCTAACACGTCCTCCACCCGAACCCAGCATCTCTCCTCTGGCCCGTACCCCTCCCCGTCCACGAGGTACTGAAGGCCCCTCACCCAACGTCTCGAATCCAAAATGGATCGAACAGAGTACGCCGGAACCCCCTCGATGTCTAGAGGTTCCTCCACGCACTTCAGCCTCCTGGAGCGGGCCAGCCACCTTCGGCCTGAGGAGAGACACATGGAATGAGGGGTTAATACGGTAATTAGTGGGCAGTTGTAACCTATAACATACCTCGTTCACTCTCCTCAGGACTTTAAACGGCCCCACAAACCGCGGAGCAGGCGAAGGTTTCGGGTCGAGAGCCAGACCCTGTCCCCTGGTGCGAACACTGGGGCCTCACTGCGGCGACGGTCTGCGCCAATTTTCTGGCGCCTTATGGCACGCTGAAGGTGGACATGGGCTGCCTCCCAGGATTCCTCAGCGTGCCGAAACCAATTGTCCACAGCAGGGGCCTCGGTCTGGCTCTGATGCCAAGGAGACAGAACCGGCTGATACCCTAATACACATTGAAAGGGAGTAAGGTTAGTGGAGGAGTGACGTAGCGAGTTCTGAGTCATCTCTGCCCAGGGCACGAACTTCGCCCACTCCCCGGCCGATCCCGGCAATAAGACCGCAGAAACCTACCCACATCCTGGTTAACTCTCTCCACCTGCCCATTACTCTCGGGGTGAAAACCTGAGGTAAGACTAACCGAGATCCCCAGACGCTCAATGAACGCCTTCCAGACCCTTGATGTGAAATGGGGACCCCGATCAGACACTATATCCTCAGGCACCCCATAGTGCCGGAAAACGTGTGTAAACAGGGCCTCTGCAGTTTGTAAGGCCGTAGGGAGACCGGGCAAAGGGAGGAGACGACAGGACTTTGAAAACCGATCCACAACGACCAGGATCGTGGTGTAACCCTGTGAAGGTGGAAGATCAGTCAAAAAATCCACCGACAGGTGCGACCAAGGCCGTTGAGGAACAGGTAGAGGTTGTAGCTTACCTCTGGGCAGGTGTCTAGGAGCCTTGCACTGGGCGCACACCGAGCAGGAAGAAACATAAATCCTCACGTCCTTAGCTAAAGTGGGCCACCAGTACCTCCCTTCAAGACAGCGCATCGTCCGACCTATCCCAGGATGACCAGAGGAGGGTGACGTGTGATCCCAATAGATCAATCGGTCGCGGACAGCAGACGGAACGTACAGACGACCAGCTGGACACTCAGGGGGGAGAGGGCTCTGCACGTGACGCCCGCTCAATGTCCACGTCCAGCTCCCACACAACAGGCGCCACCAGACACGAAGCTGGGAGTATGGGAGTGGGATCCATGGATCGCTCCTCTGTGTCATACAGCCAAGACAATGCATCTGCCTTAACGTTCTGGGACCCTGGTCTGTAAGAAAGAGTAAACACAAAACGAGTGAAAAACATGGCCCACCTTGCCTGGCGAGGATTCAATCTCTTCACCTGCAGGATGTACTCCAGATTGCGGTAGTCAGTCCAGATGAGAAAAGGGTGTTTAGCCCCCTCAAGCCAATGCCTCCACACCTTCAAAGCTTCTACGACAGCTAACAGCTCTCTGTCCCCACATCATAGTTTCGCTCCGCCGGGCTGAGCTTCTTCGAAAAGAAAGCACAGGGGCGAAGCTTCAGTGGCGTACCCAAACGCTGAGAGAGCACTGCTCCTATCCCAGCTTCGGATGTGTCCACCTCCACTATGAATGGCAAAGAGGGATCCGGATGAGCCAGCACAGGCACCGAGGTAAACAGAGTCTTCAGGTGCTCAAAAGCCCTGTTCGCCTCAGCCGACCACTGCAAGCGCACCGGGCCCCCCTTTTGCAGTGAGGTAATGGGAGCTGCCACCTGACCAAAACCCCGGATAAACCTCCGGTAGTAATTGGAAAACCCCAGAAAATGCTGCAACTCCTTTACCGTGGTTGGAGTCGGCCAATTATGCACGGCTGTAATGCGGTCGCTCTCCATCTCCACTCCTGAAGTGGAAATCCGATGCCCTAGGAAGGAGATGGATTGTTGGAAGAACAAGCATTTCTCAGCCTTGACATATAGATCATGCTCCAACAGGTGACCAAGCACCCTGCGCACCAGGGACACATGCTAGGCGCGTGTAGCAGAGTATTTCAGAATATCATCGATATACACCACTACACCCTGCCCGTGCAGGTCCCTGAAGATCTCATCTACAAATGATTGGAAAACTGATTGAGCGTTCATCAACCCATATGGCATGACAAGGTACTCATAATGACCTGAGGTGGTGCTAAATGCCGTCTTCCACTCATCACCCTTCCGAATACGCACCAGATTTTACGCACTCCTGAGATATCAATTTTGTGAACAAACGTGCCCCGTGCATTAACTCAATAACCATATTGATCAGAGGTAGCAGGTAACTATATTTCACTGTGATTTTATTAAGACCTCGATAATCAATGCACGGGCGTAAACCGCCTCCTTTTTTTTCACAAAAAAAGAAACTCAAATAGACGGGTGAAATGGATGGCTGAATGAACCCCTGATGCAGGGATTCAGAGACATATGTCTCCATAGCCTCCGTCTCCACTTGCGACAAGGGATACACGTGACTCTTGGGATATGCAGCGTCTTCCGGGAGATCTATCGCACAATCCCCCCCTCGATGGGGTGGTAATTGAGTCGCCTTCTTTTTACAGAAGGCGAGAGCCACGGTGGAGACCTGGTCTGGACTTTCCACCATAGTAGCACCAACGGAAACCCCTAAACACCTACCTGAGCATTCTCGCGACCACCCCGTGAGAGCCCTCTGTGGCCAAGAAACAGTGGGGTTATGGCAAACTAACCAGGGTAGGCCTAGCACCACAGAATACGCAGGAGAATCAATAAGGAAAAGACTCATCTTCTCCTTGTGACCCTCCTGCGTTATCATACACAAAGGTGCGGTTACCTCCTTGATAAACCCTGACCCTAATGGTCGACTATCTAAGGCATGAATAGGGAAAGGCATATCCACAGGCACAATAGGTATCCTTAAACTATGAGCTAGACTTTTATTAATGAAATTCCCTAGCGCCTTATACTGGGAATGCAGTGAAAAATCAGGAAAAGAGACAGAGACAAACATTAGTGCAGCAGAGGGCTCTGGATGAGAATGGTGCCTACTCACCTGCCTACTCACCTGGGGTGAAGACCGGTGACGTCGAACGCCGAGCACCACCCGAACAAGGAGAGGCAACGACTTCGGCAGAAGTCGTTACACCTGGTTGGATTTTTTCTCCGTTTTTTGCCTGCCATATGAGTTCTGTTATACTCACAGACATCATTCAAACAGTTTTAGAAACTTCAGAGTGTTTTCTATTCAAACATACTAATGATATGCATATTCTAGCTTTTTGGCCTGAGTAGCAGGCAGTTTACCGTGTACCCCTTATTATCCAAGCTACTCAATACTGCCCCCCAGTCCCCAAAAAGTGAATTGGTATGTTAATTCTTAACTCAATCTTTTATATCCCTGGGGGAAAAGGGGGAATTTTCATCATGCTGACTCTCTGGGCTCCCTGGGACGTGACAAGTTACGAGGCAAAATTTCATCATCACTATGTGATGATTTTAGAGAACGAAAATCACAATCCTATTGTCACAAAAACATTCTCTTCATACTATGTTTTCTCCAGAACGTGAAGTATGCAAAACTGATATATACACAGTGTACCAGCTCTTCAAGGTACAATGTTTTTGTTATAATGTCTTTATACCATTTTTAATGACATCACAAAATACACTAATTTTCCATATTCCATCGCTCAACATTCCCAAAATTCGGATGTTGAAATATATTGTCCCAGTGTTCATTGTGGATGTTGATGATTTTGGGCGGCAAAATCTTCAGTAACAAAGAGACATTCCGTTCACCCAGACGAGAGACCAAAAGGAGCCGTCAGCTGCCTACAATTTAAGATCGACGTGAGTGGTCATAAAACCCCCACATCAATCCCCCCTCTGTGGGTGAGAGGGCTCTGATCCCCTTCTGGTGGGTTCAACCTTGGAAGGATTCTGCAAGTTGCAACCCACCATAAGTGACCATCGGAAGTCCTGGTTTGTGGATCATCTTAGCTGTCCCCCTCTGGTGGTTTAACCTGGTAGGATTTCTGCAAGCTGCAGACCACCACCAGAATGGAGGTGAGATCCGGGCTGTGGCTTGCCGTTCCGGACCCGTCGTCCGGTTGTCCAGGCCAGTGGATCTAGGCAGTAACTTTAGCAGACATTATCAACTGGTTTGTGGCTCTGTCACTTCCTAAGTGTCAAAGCAAATAAAACAAAAATGAATAGAAACACCACCAAAAGATATACAAAATATAGCTACCACACCTTAATCATATAATTGGACTATGTCCTATATACTACATCCACTGTCTTGGCTAAATGACTCTATCATGGCATTGTCTCTAATGTCAATTTAGAGCCGTTTTTAATTTACAGATATTCTCCAGTTCAACAACCGACAGCGTCAGTAAAAATCCCACTTCATTACAATTAACATCAACGTGCATTGGAATTGCCGAACCCCAGACTATGGGCCAAATGTGGCTTCATCGTGGTTGTGGTAGCGGAGGTCAATATGTTGTGCACCATTGAGAGAGGCACTTTATATCATTGGATTCCATTCATGGCCAAATGACCCACAGAAGAGCTAGCTTCACAGAGAAAATCCTCCAACAACAATCGAACCAATTGGACATGTCATGGTTCATGACCTCTATTAGCTTTCCTACCGACAGGAGGGTTTTGTTCAGGAGAGTAGCGTGTGTGTTTACCACCAGAATAGTGTCCGGGAGAGTCTTTCCCACATGCTGCAACCTGAGTGCCTGTGATTTCACCTGTTGCTGGATAAATGGCATCTCTTCAGTAATCTCCCTAACATTTATTTAGACTGTGGCTAGACTGACTGCATAGACGGCAGAGATACCTAGAGCAAGAGTAGCGCCCCAGCAAATCTTTTTTTTCTCGCTTGAGCTCTGATAGTTCTGTGAACGTTTGGAGTTGGGCCAACATATGGGCAGTATCTAACTGGGCGGTCCAGTCAGCCCCGGCCCAACTCAAATGTGCCACAGGTGGAATGTGTTGGCGGTACATGTCTTCTGCATCTAGGCGTACGTACACCCTCTGTGTGTGTTCTCTGCAGTTGGTTATAAGGAGTCCTGGATCATCGCGGAGAAGGCTTCCCGTAGGGGGTCTCCTCTTGAGTACATCTGCTGGGTTGATTTGACCAGGGCGCAGAGTGTCAGGATCAGCCAAAGGAACTCCATCCTACGAAAATGCATAATTAGAGATATTGTTTGTTATTTGCAAACAAAACTGTTTTGATGCAACAAATGTTTCTAATTTTCCTATTTCAAACAGCACAGCACAGGACAATATCAACAGTGACAACGAATGTATATCTTGTAGCTTGGAAGACAAGAAAATGTTAGGTACAACGTGCTGATCTCCTGGAAGGGATCAGCTGAGGATACTTAAGAATTTTCTTAGTACCTCTGACTTTGCTAGGTTTCTATTTATTCGGTGCTGGCTTGCACCACTTATATTCCCATGGGGGGAGTGTACATCTTGATTTGGTTCCTGTGGACCCACTTGAACGTGGTGTTTTGTCGACCTTTCCTGATTCTGATTTGATAAGCCACAGGTGACAGCTTTACCACAATCTTGTGTGGCCACGTCCAGTGGGGCAGGAACATTGTCACATACGCCCACGGGTTTGATGTACATGTAGTACCACACGTCATCCCTGACCTCAAACCCTGGTGTGAGTCCTTTTTGTCGTAATGGGTCTTGTCACCTTCTGCACTTCTTTTCAACTTTCCTTGAGTTTACGCAAAAGTAGTCTCGAGGTGAGTTCGCAAGTCTGTCACGTATTGATGAGCCGTGTATGCGGTGGCTGCGGCGCAGGGGAAGCATCATTTGTCGGCCCGTCATCGTCACCCGTCACCTGTCGCAATGTTGCACATGTAGCCTTGACCACCCATGGTCTCCACCTCCACTTTGTGGGCATGAGCTATCATTATCCCCCTCTGTGTTTTAGGAACAACCCACGGTTTCGGTTTCTGAAACATAAACCAGTAGGTCACCTACAAGTGTGAGGTGCTGTTTAGTTGTGTACAGCAAACGCAGGTCGTGAGAACCTGCCAAAGCCAGGTTGGACAGTGGGTGATTGACAGGATCAGACAAGAAAGCCATCAAAGTGGCGAGGGACTCATCTTTGTATTGCATTGCTACCTGGTCACCATTCAGAAATGAATGAGTTAGCAACACATTATGTCCGTGCAAAGATGTTACCGCAGACACCATGGGCGCCTCAACGATCATTCCTTCCCGAGTGACGAACAGTCAAGGGGTGCTGTGAATTACACCAGATTTCTCCATGCTGTCGGCATGGTCGTTGCCAAGTCTGTCACGACCAGGTGATTTGGAGTGCCTCTTGACTTTCTTCCAATACACTTGTATGTCGTGTTTGGTTATGAGGTCATCCCAAGCTAGAATGAGCTCTTCATTTTTTAACTTCTTTTCCACTCGAAGTAGTCATGTGCTTTTGTTTCCAAAATGGCATGTGGCATAAGAAGGTGAGTCTGGCATAAGTTTGAGTCAGTGCAGATTGCCAGTTCTGACAAGTCATGTTTCATCGCCGTTTGCAGTGTGATAAGTACGCCAGCAACTCTGCGAACTGGCTGGTCTTGTTGCCTAGCTGAAATTAAAGTGGTTTGCACAGAATTCCGTTGTGCCATACCAATCCCACACCAGCTTTCAAGTGGTCTTGCAAGCCATCCACAAATGCCATTGACATACACATGTTCTCTTCTAAGTAGTGATGGTTTGAATGCAACGGCGGAGCTACGTTACACGGTGGCGGTGCAAAGTCGGTGTCTTTGTCACCACAATGTTGACGCACCACCAAAGCCCCACCCAAAGGCAGGTTTGCGTAGTTGACTACTACATCATGGCTCTGCAGCATCATCAGCCAAGCCTCTACCCTCACAGATTCGTTGGCTTTTCAGAAAAGTCACCAGCTGGTGATATGTTTTTATGATCACCTTTTGTCCGCCGACATAACTGGTGAAGTGCTTGATCACCCAGACTGTCGACAGCAGCGCTTTTTCACAGTCTGAGTACTTGTGTTCAGCAGGGTTGAGTGTTTTGCTCGCGTAAGCAACCACACTGTCTTGGTAGTATTTCTGGTACAACCCAGCAAGGCAGTGCTCTGAGAAACCAACTTTCAAAAATAGCTTATTGTATTTTTTTGGGGTATACTAGGCAGGGTGCCTCACAAAGCAGCTTTTTCAAGGAAGTCACATCTTCGTCATGAGTGGCATCCCAAACGAACAGGGTGTCTTTCTGAAGAAGACGGGTCAAAGTCTTTGACAAGTCGGCATAGTTTTCAATGAATTAATGGGAGTAATTGCATACTCCCAAGAAGCTGTGCAGCTCATGAATGTATGTAGGTTTTTTGATGTTGTATGTCTGCATGGATTCTGCTATACTGTAGCAGGATGCCCTCAGTACCCACCAGAAGTCCAACATAGTTTACCTTGGTCCTGCACCATTGTCCTTTCATGTTAGCAAACATAGCCCTGAGTTGGGTAAGAACGTGGTCCATCTCGTTGAGGTGATGTGACCAAGAACATCATCCACATAGATTATTGTCCCCCTGGTGACTGCATTTGGCATTGCCTTGTGCAGGAAAATGTTCAACTCTGAGGGGGAGTTTGCATTCCCGAACAGGCAATAATTGAAAGTGAAGAGCTTGTTCAAGAAAGAGAAAGCCAACTTGTCGGTCACGAGGGTAGACTGTCATGGCCCAGAAACCATTCGCCATGTCGACGGTGAAGAAGTACTTTGCGTTTGCCACCTTTGGCAACTCTTGGTCGAGCTGTGTCATCGGCCAACGAGACAAGGAAACCAGCTTGTTAAGTTGTCTATAGTCAATGGTAAGACACCATTTACTCGTTGGTTTCAAAACAGGCCACACCGAAGCGCTGTACATTACATCCTGATTATCTGTTTAGCTAATAGGGAGTCGATAATCTCTTGCACCACCGAGTATACTGCAAGCTGAATTTTGTATTGTCTCACAAACGTAGGAGCTGCTCCGGGTGGCGTAGGAATACACACCACATGAATACCTGTAACACTGCAATCCAGAGAGAGACATCTGGTCGACAGACTATGTTTGTTAAATAATTCCCGCAACGGATGTCGTTCAGTGTCATTGACAAGTCCGACAGTAGCTGTAGTACCTGTGCATGGAAACCAGGATATGGTTTGATGACATCAGACATGTCTTCATCAGGTGGTGACAGCATGTCAATCGTGGGGGAATCCTTGGCTGTTACCTCATCAGTGTGTACCTCACATGCAGAAGGAGATGCGGTATCATCCTCCGTAACGATGGAGTATATCAACAGCTCGTTGTCGGAATCGACATCCAGTCTGAACATCAATGTGTCGTCAAGCGGCAATACGGGAGTTATTGCGATTGTCTTTGACGGAAAAGTAAAAAGCGTCCCTCCCTCACCACATAGGTCTAGGGAGGAAGGAAGAGGCCCAATCATGAGAACAACAAGTTCAAAATCTGGAAGGAGTAATTAATCAATGTTCCTAGCTGAGTGTGTCAAGGAATGGAAAAATCCTTGAGTCAGATTCTGCACCAAGAGGTAAGTGGATCTAACGTTTAGCTCCAACAGCGGATTACCATTGATAGTTAGCCCCAAGTCGAAAGGTTGCGGAGAGGGTTGGAAGAACTCATTGTTGCCTTCCATCCGGAAGCTGGGGGCCAGGTTCAGTCTTACAGAAACCTGGTTCTTGCCAGTATCACCATGGTGGACTCAGTTATCACTTTGCAAGCTTCAGGAATAGTCTGCCCGGATGCCATCCATGCAGAGTCGAAAGAAAAGGTGTTTTGGGCTGTCTGCACCAAAGACCAACTTGGTGAATGGTATCGAGTTTAACAGCCAATCTTACCAAAATGTCCGCTACCACCCAAACTGTACGTGTGAGGTTCTCGACAACCAGTAGGTAGTGAGATACTTCCTTGGTTCCAATGCGGAGTGATAGCACACACACGTCTAAAGTGGCGAGTGTCATCTGGAGAGTTGATCCCAGTGAGAATCTGAATGTTTTTGGAACAAGGGGGTGGCAGTAAGCCGATTTTGAAATGTCAAACTGTTTGCAGATTGTTTTGGACCAGGTTGCCAGTATGGCATCCTCAACCATTGTGCCACATCAGTGGAGGGCGGTATGTGTCGGCTGGTGAATCACCCAAACCACACAGGAAACCCTCATGTTTGGTTAATTTCCGAGTTGAACTAGTCACCCTGTTATTTGCCACAAATGGCGGACTCATGGCCTAGTTTACCAGGGGAATCGTCAGTTGATGATGCCGAATCCTCATCATTGCATAAATGTATTGCATGTTGCTTTCAACAAAAGCTGTGAAGTAAACAGAGTTGGCATGGATATTTGTGACCAAAATTGGTTGGTTTTCCAATCCATTAGTGGTACCAAACAGTGATTTGAATCTATGCCAATCAGCATCTGTTCGGTGTCAATGCTAGTCACGTACACAGGGTGGATAAGTCAAATCAAATTGTATTTGTTACATATGCCGAATACAACAAATCCTGACCTTACAGTGAAATGCTTAATTGCAAGCCCTAAACCAACAATGCAGTTAATTTTTTTTACAAACTTTAAAAATAGTAAGAATAAGAAATATAACTAACAAATAATTAAAGAGCAGCAGTAAAATAACAATGGCGAGGCTATATACAGGGGGTACCAGGACAGATTCAATGTGCGGGGGCACTGGTTAGTTGAGGTAATTGATATTATATGTAATATGTAGAGTACATGTAGGTAGAGTTATTAAGTGACTATGCATAGATAGTATTAGAGAGTAGCAGCAGTGTAAAAGGGGGGGCAATGCAAAAAGTCTGGATAGTCATTTTATTAAATGTTCAGGAGTCTTGTGGCTTGGGGGTAGAAGCTGTTTAGAAGCCTCTTGGACCTAGACTTGGCACTCCGGTAACAGAGAGAACAGTCTATGACTAGGGTGGCTGGAGTCTTTGACAGTTTTTAGGGCCTTCCATACCCTAAGGGAACATTTCGACATTTTCTGTATGGTTAGTGAAAAAGTCCATATTGCAAATGTACCGTCCCTTACTAGACGTCCGAAAACATTTGTTAAATTCGGGGACAGCGTCGGGCCGAGCGGCAGGGCCAGACCTACCGGGAAGTCATCAAATGAACTTTGTCGGACATTCGGTTTTTGTTTTATAAAATAATCAAATTTTGGTCATTTTTCCGCTATCCCGGAAAATCCCACAAGAGGGCATAAGCAATCATACTGCAATTTGACAAAACATCACGAATCACGACGGGCCTTGTCTCAAAAACTGAAAATATTTTGAAGCCGAAACTTGGTGAGCATAGGTTTGGCATAATGGGCAGTTGGCCCCGAACAAGATGGCGTCTAGGCCTCAACGGTTTTTGAGTTATGGCCATTTTTCTGGGATTAAAGGTCCAAAATGAAAATAGAGAAATGATGTTTTCACTTCACATCAAAGTCAAGGAGCCTCCGGTGTCAATAACAAAAAAATCTATCGTCATTTAAGAGAAATCGTACAATGACAGATTTGTGATGTTCAAATATAGGTGTTTTCAACAGTTACAGATCCAGTTGCAGGGTGTTCATACGAATATTTTTAAAGTGTGCTGCGGAGCTCTGCGAGATTTCTGTGATTTTCTGAAATAACACACACTCACTAAACCCTCCGTAAATAACTCAGTTCTTAACGTAAAGACTTAAAACTCAGGATTCTGTAAAGGCATACCCCAATGAGGATATGAGTTTATTTATAGCTTCCTGTGCCAACAGAAAGTGCCTTAAATGGTGTCATAATGGCTGTATCCAAGGGTTAAAAAGGTCAGATCTTTTCAAAACTTCATATGTGTGATTAGGCAACCCTCCTGAACTGTAAAATCAGTCATTTCTCCCAACAGATGTCAAAGAAAAGCTCTCACACGCACACACAGCAAGGATGGAGTGACAAGGCATGGTGTTTAAAGACACAGAGAGCAGGCAATGGCATAAACATAATCCCAAGGCCGTGCCGAGTTCAACGAGATATCCCGCTTGACCGTAGCTCGCTCGGTCTAAGCGCAGCGACCATGAAAAAAGTAGGCCCAATATGAAGCCTGCACCAGAACGTCATTTAATTTTGGGTGACAGCGGAGGAACCGTTAGGTTTAGAAGGACAATTCAACCCTGTGTAAATCAGTCAGTTTTTATGGTAAAGACTTAAACTCAGGATTCTGTAATAGAATACCCCAATGAGGATATGTGTTGACTTATAGCTTCCTGTGCCAACCGGAAGTGCCATAATTGGTGTCTCAGGGGCTGTTTGGAAGGGTTAAAAAAATCAGATCTGTCCAAAACTTCATATGTGTGATTAGGCAATGAACTGAACCCCATGAACTGTAAATCAGTCATTTTTCCCATAAAAATTCAAAGGAAAACTAAATCACACAGATACACAACTTGGATGGAGGGACATATTGGGGTGCGTAGAGACTGACAGTGCCTCCAATAGTTAGCTTTGTTCGAGCTAAAGAAAAGAGAACCGTCAGACCTAGAGTTCCGAAACTTTAGAAACCTGTTCTAGACCTCAGGTCGATAGTGCGTGGTGAGTTAGGTGGCTCTAGAAGGTTCTCGGACCGAGAAACAGCCTCGTACATTTGCAATGACTTCAATTCATTTTGACCATTACTAAAATGGCGACATTTAGAAAAGTCTCAGACACAAGACTAGGTGCATTGAAACCGGCTCGGCCCATAGACACGGACCCCAACGTTTCTGTCCGATAGCTCATTCAAGGACCCCATAGCAAGGCATGGAAAAAAGTGGATTTTCAGCACCAATTAGGGTTTTACTCGGACACCAAATGACCTATCGAGCCGAAACTCGGGATTCGGGGTTGCCTCACATATAGGACTACACATAATGTCCGAACTGGACCCGCAGCTAGAACGTAACTATATGTTTTACGTTTTTATTATGGTTTTTTTTAACTAAAGGCGCTGTGAATTATGGGCCTGCTCTGACATATGTGATAGTTGGCTTCTAAATGAGTTGGAAAAAGTGGGTTTGGTGTCAATTGGTATCAGTTTGGTATCAGAATGACATCTAATTGACTGATGGACACTGACTTGCTAGTTGACTTTTGTTAATTTGCAATATGTTTAAGCGGAGAGGGACCATCACCAAAATGGCATTCTGAAATCAACACAAAAAATGGCATCACCATAGTGTCCAGACTGTGCCGAGTCCAACGAGGCGCCCCGCTTGACCGTAGCTCGCTCGGTCTGAGCGCAGCGACCATGAGAAAAATAGGCCCAAAATGAAGCCTGCACCACAATGTCATTTGATTTTGGGTGACAGCGGCGGAACCGTTAGGTTTAGAAGGACAATTCAAACACAGGACTGTTCCTAAGGTCCTCTCGATCTGTGCAAGACTAACCTTGACCGTGTGGCATTAACCCTTCACAGTTAAAAGAAGGTGTTTACATAAAAACAGTTTGCATTGACTTCTCTCCCCATAGGAATACATTGCCTGCTCCCCTAAATTCAACCTGGAGCCTATATGGGTTATGAATGCCTTATGAACCTGTCTTTGGTACCAGTCCATCAGGCCACTATAAGGTCTACCTGTGTCGATTCTAAGCTTCCTGGACCAACCGGAAGTGGTTAAAATCGCCCTAAAAGTGTATAACCATAACCTGCCTGCATTTTGATAGACATAGTGCATTCAACCCTGTGTAAATCAGTCAGTTTTTATGGTAAAGACTTAAAACTCGGGATGCTGTAATAGAATATCCCAATGAGGATGTGTGTTGAGTTATAGCTTCCTGTGCCAACCGGAAGTGCCATAATTGGTGTCTCATGGGCTGTTTCGAGGGGTTAAAAAAAAAATTAGATCTTTCCAAAACTTCATATATGTGATTAGGCAACCCCCATGAACTGTAAATCAGTCATTTTTCCCATAAAATTTAAAAGGAAAACTAAATCACACACACACACAGCTTGGAAGTAGGGACCCATTGGGGTGCGTAGAGACAAACACTCCCTGCATTAGTTAACCTTGTTGGAACTTTTATTGAACCGTCAGACCTAGAGTTCCGAAACTTTAGAATCCTGTTCTAGACCTCAGGTCGATAGTGTGTGGTGAGTTACGTCGCTCTAGAAGGTTCTCGGACCGAGAAACAGCCTCGTACATTTGCAATGACTTCAATTCATTTTGACCATTACGAAAATGGCGACATTTAGAAATGTCCCAGAGTCACAAGACTAGGTGCATTGTGACCGTCTTGGCCCATAGAGACAGAACCCAACGTTTCTGTCCGATAGCTCATTCAAGGACCCCGTAGCAAGTCATGGAAAAAAGTGGATTTTCAGCACCAATTAGGGTTTGCTCGGACACCAAATGACCTATCGAGCCGAAACTTGGGATTCGGGGTCGCCTCAGCTAGGCCTACACATAACACAAGAAATGGACCCGCAGCTAGAACGTAACTATGTGTTTTATGTTTTTTTATGGTTTGAACCGAAGGCGTTGTGAATTTTGGCCCAGCTCTGAAGTATGTGATACTTGGCTCCTAAACGAGTTGGGAAAAGTGGGTTTGGTGTCAGTTTGTATCAGTTTGGTGTCAGAATGATATCAAATTGACTGATGGACGGTGACTTGCTGGTGACTCTTGTCCATTTGCAATATGTTTAAGCGGTGAGGTACCATCACCAAAAGTGACATTCTGAAATCAACCCTAACGAGCGATGGAGAGGTACCAGAATCACTGCCCAGCCATTCCGAGTTCATCGGGCCAGTCAATTTGGCATTCCTGCACGATTTTTATAGCATGACAAATTCGTGATGGTGAATGCCCAGTTAACCATATTGCAAATGCACAGTGACTTTGCAAAAGTGAGAGAACCTAAACAAATGGACATGATGAAATCAACACCACGAGTGATTGAAAGGAACAACAATCACTGCCCGGCCATCCCGAGTTCATCAGGCCAGTCAATTTTGCATTTCTGCAGGATTTTTGAGCATGTCAAATTTCTTATGACATTTGGCCCCCACAAAACATATGCCTTATGCACAAGTAAAAAAATTATGATAATAAAATATGACTAAAGTATGTTGATACAGTTCTTATACGTGTGTAATTGACATAAAAATTCTAAAGAATTTCGAAAAACGGTCCAGAAAGCACTTTTTTAGGGGTGTGTGAAGTTTTTTATGAAATTTTGTCATTTTTGACTTTTGACTTCCTATGAAATCATGTTCCAAATGGAGAAAACATATGCCTAATGCACAAGTAAAAAAAAAAAATTATGATAATAAAATATGACTAAAGTATGTTGATACAGTTCTTATACGTGTGTAATTGACACAAAATTCTAAAGAATTTCGAAAAACGGTCCAGAAAGCACTTTTTAGGGGTGTGTGAAGTTTATGAAATTTTACAATTATTGACTTTTGACTTCTGACTTCCTATGAAATCATATTGCAAATGGAGAAAACACATGCAATAATGCGCAAGTAAAAAAAAAAAATTATGATAATAAAATTGGACAAAAGTATATTCATACAGTTCTTACACATGTGTAATTGACAAAAAAAAAGCGAAAGAATTTCGAAAAACAGTCCAGAAAGCACTTTTTTAAGGGGTGATAAGTTTTTGACAAAAAAATCATTTTTTCAAAATTTGGCTTTTGGATGTTGACTTGGGGTCCATTTCCTATATGAAAAACCAAGGTGGAGCGCACACGCCACCTGCTGGATTTCTGAAGTGTTACAACTGGCAATTGCCATATGGCATTTGCAAAACATTTTGCATGAATCAACGCCGATTTGGGTGGTATTGTCCATCGTGTACATGGTTTGTACTATGCCAATGGTTTCCCATTCATTTTTGTCCATTTCAGGGGGGAATTCCCTTACTCTGATACTGCCTGGTATTGAGGTCCACGATGGCAGGAAACTTGACCCCAGTGATGTACTGGGCCATATGCACTACCATCTGTAGTGCCTTGTGGTCAGAGGCCGAGCATATGCCATATTAGGCAGTGATGCAACCATGCTCTCGATGGTGCAGCTGTAGAACATTTTGAGGATCTGAGGACCCATGCCAAATCTTTTCAGTCTTCTGAGGGGGAATAGGTTTTGTTGTGCCCTCTTCACGACGGTCTTGGTGTGCTTGGACCATGCTAGTTTGTTGATGATGTAAACACAAAGGAACTTAAAGCTTTCAACCTGCTCCACTGCAGCCCCGTCGATGAGAATTGGGCGTGCACGGTCCTCCTTTTCCTGTAGTCCACAATCATCTTTTTTGTCTGTCGTTGTTGTCGGTGATTAGGCCTACCACTGTTGTGTCATCTGCAAAGTTAATGATGGTGTTGGAGTCGTGCCTGGCTGTGCAGTCATGAGTGAACAGGGAGTACAGGAGGGGACTGAGCACACACCCCTGAGGGGCACCAAGTGTTGAGGATCAGCGTGGCAGATGTGTTGTTACCTACCCTTACCACCTGGGGGTGGCTCGTCAGGAAGTCCAGGATCCAGTTTCAGGGGTTCTTACCTTAGTGATGAGCTTTGTGGGCACTATGGTGTTGAACGCTGAGCTGTAGTCAATGAACAGCATTCTCACGTAGGTGTTCCTTTTGTCCACGTGGGAAAGAGCAGTGTGGATAGCAATAGAAATTGCATCATCTGTGGACCTGTTATGGCGGTATTCAAATTGGTGTGGGGCTAAGGTTTCTGGAATAATGGTGTTGATTGTAGCCATGACCAGCCTTTCAAAGCACTTCATGACTACAGACGTGAGTGCTATGCGTCGGTAGTCATTTAGGCAGGTTACCTTATTGTTCTTGGGCACAAGGACTATGGTGGTCTGCTTGAAACATGTTGGTATTACAGACTCAGACAGGGAGAGGTTGAAAATGTCAGTGAAGACACTTGCCAGTTGGTCAGTGCATGCTCGGAGTACATGTCCTGGTAATCCGTCTGGCACTGCGGCCTTGTGAAGGTTAACCTGTTTAACCTTTGTGGTGCAGGCGTTCCGCTAGCGACCCACCTCGACAACATCCGGTGAAATTGCAGAGAGCGAAATTCAAATTAAAAGAAATAGAAATATTTAACATTCATGAAAATACAAGTGTCATACATCAAAATAAAGCTTAACTTCTTGTTAATCCAGCTGCTGTGGTAGGGTTTCAAAAGGGCTTTACGGCGAAAGCACACCATGCGATAATCTGAGGACAGCGCCCAGCACACAAAAGCATGGAAAACATTTTTCAACCAGGCAAGTGCGCCAAGAAAGTCAGAAATAGCAATATAATAAATGCCTTACCTTTGAAGATCTTCTTTTGTTGGAACGCCAAAAGGTCCCAACTACATCACAAATGGTCCTTTTGTTCGATAATGTCCTTCTTTATATCCTCAAAACTCAGTTTAGCTGGCGCGCTTCATTCAATAATCCACCGGTTTCCCTCCTTCAAAATGCATACAAAATGAATCCCAAACGTTACCAGTAAACTTCTCTAAACAAGTCAAACAACTGTTATAATCAAACCTTAGGTACCCTAATACGTAAATAAATGATCAAATTTAAGACGGAGAATCGTTATTGTCTTTACTGGAGATAAACAACAAAGAACAGCTCTCATCCACGCGCTTGAAAACACTACAGCCAAAATGGGAGCCACTTAGAATAATTACAAATTCTTGCGCATTTTCCAAAAAAAGCAAACTATTAGAAACTATTTCTAAAGACTGTTGACATCTAATGGAAGCCCTAGGAACTGCAATCTGGGAGGATTTCGCCTCATCATAAACATGACCGCCATTGGAAACATTGGAAGGCTGAATTATAATTTTTTTGGATGGTTTGTCCTCGGGGTTTCGCCTGCCATATTAGTTCTGTTATACTCACGGACCTTATTTTAACAGTTTGGTTTCTATCCAACTCTACCAATTATATGCATATCCTAGCTTCTGGACCTGAGTAACAGGCAGTTTACCATGGGCAGACGTTTTATTCGGAAGTCAAAATACTGCCCCCTTGCCCAGAGGTTAAAGGTCTTACTCACATCGGCTGCAGAAAGCGTGATCACACAGTTGTCAGGAAGAGCTGATGCGCTCATGATTGTTTCAGTGTTGCTTGCCTCGAACCAAACATAGAAGTTATTTTGCTTGTCTGGTAGGCTCGTGTCACTGGGAAGCTCTCGTCTGTGCTTCCCTTTGTAGTCTGAAATCGTTTGCAAGACCTGCCATACCTGGGGCGGCAGGGTAACCTATTGGTTAGAGCATTGGACTAGTTACCAAAAGGTTGCAAGTTCAAATCCCCAAGGTGACAAAGTACAAATCTGTCATTCTGCCCCTGAACAAGCAGTTAACCCACTGTTCCTAGGCCGTCATTGAAAATAAGAATTTGTTCTTAACTGACTTGCCTAGTTAAATAAAGGTTCAAAATAAATAAAAAATACCTGACAAGTGTCAGAGGGCACAATTCAATCTTAGTCCTGTATTGATGGTTTGCCAGAGGGCATAGCGGGATTTCTTTTAAGCTTCCAGGTTACAGTCCCGCTCCTTGAAAGCAGCAGCTCTACCCTTTAGCTCAGTGCAGATGTTGCCTGTAATCCATGGCTTCTGGTTGGGGTATGTACGTACAGTCACTGTGGGGACGACGTCCTCAATGCACTTATTGATGAAGCCAGTGACTGATGTGGTGTACTCCTCCATGCCATCGGAAGAATCCCGGAACACATTTCTGTCTGTGCTAGCAAAACAGTCCTGTAGCTTAGCATCTGCTTCATCTGTCCACTATTTTATTGACCAAGTCACTGGTGCTTCCTGCTTCAATTTTTGTTTGTAAAGCAAGAATCAGGAGGATAGAATTTGCGCACATTTAACATGCTGGTGGAAATTTTCTAAAACAGATTTAAGCTTCCCTGCATTAAAGTCCCCGGCCACCAGGAGCCATCTCTGGATAAGCGGTTTGCTGTTTTTCTCAGCTCATTGAGTGCCACAATCGGTCTGTGGTGGTATGTAGACAGCTACTAAAAATACAGATGAAAACTCTAGGTATATAGTATGGTCTACAGCTTATCATGAGATACTCTACCTCAGGCGAGCAAAACCTTGAGACATTGTGCACCAGCTGTTGTTTACAAATATACATAGACCGCCACCCTTGTCTTACCAGAGGCTGCTGTTCTATCCTGCTGATACATTGTGAAACCCGCCAGCTGTATGCCATCATTCAGCCACGACTCAGTGAAACATAAGATATTAAAGTTTTTAATTAATGTCCCGTTGGTAGTTTAATCTTGCTCGTTATTTTCCAATTATTGCATGTTTTCCAATATAATGGATTGCAGTGGGGTTTTACTCACTCGCCTATGAACTCTCAGCAGTCACCCCGGCCCCCTTTATCTCCATCTCGGGGCAGCAGGGTAGCCTAGTGGTTAGAGCGTTGGTCTAGTAACCGGAAGGTTGCAAGTTCAAATCCCGAGCTGACAAGGTACAAATCTGTTGTTCTGCCCCTGAACAGGCCGTCATTGAAAATAAGAATTTGTTCTTAACTGACTTGCCTTGTTAAATAAAGGTAAACTAAATCAAATAAATAAAAAATCTTGTCTTCACGCAAATGACAGGGATTTGGGCCTGTTCCCAGGAAAGCAGTACATTCTTCGCGTCGGACACGTAAAAAGGAAAAAGCTTCTTCCAGTTCATGGTGAGTAATTGCTGTTCTGATGTCCAGAAGTAATTTTTGTTCATAAGAGATGGTAGCAGCAACATCATGTACAAAACAAGAAAAAAATAAAGTTACAAACACAAAAACAAATAAAATAACATAGTTGAGCATGTAAAATGCAGCCATCCTCTCTGGCACCATTCTACAGTACAAAGGGACACGCTTTGAAGTTGTTTTAAGCTTGGTTAGAGGTGAAATAGCCTGAGTGGAATCTCGAAGTGTAGTTTCGCACCGTTCCAATTTTAACCAATGTTTTGCTGGCTCCACTGCCCTTTTGAGTTCATCCAGTAAAGTTTGAGATATGAAATATAGAAACTCTATCACAGGTCAAACAGTCCTCTAAGACTGCTTTGAAGTATGTCCTGTTCGAGTTGGTTTTCTCGTCATATCGCCAACAAAGTGGAGTGGGTTGGAAGAATGGAGCGGTGGGTTATCTGTGTCAATTTTCAAGATTGATAACCCATCTTCGTGACCCAGTGGGTCCACTTTTGGAATGGTGAGGATACCTTGTGCGTCTCCACATCTGTATCAGAATCTAGACAAAGCCTGTGGGCTTGTGTCTAGATGAGCGGGACCTGGACAGGGATTTGAGTGAGGGCGGGGTAATGTGAATGTTGAGGTCCTCGCGAACGGAGTACATTTCGGGAATTTTACGCCTTATCCTTGTCCTCTTTCTCAAATTCCTTCCAATGCAGTACATCTCTTGTCAGAGCTTCTAGAGTTTCGGTTGACGTTTTGATCGTCGTTGAACCCTTTGTTGCTCTTGTTACGCTTGTTTCCCTTGTGCCCTGACCCTGTGAGGGGTCAGGGCCCAAGTGAGGTAAGGTGCAGGAATGTAGCGGCCAGATCGATCTCTGTGGTACCTGTTTGGTTGGGGAAGTTCTTTATAGCTATTGTTACTACGGTGGTTATCGGTGTGGTGGTTACTTGGAAGCCACCCACCTTGTGCATAATTTTTTGCCGCTCCTGTCCCTGATGCTGCACCTTCCAACTGTAGTGATTGTCCCCCCCAAGCTTGAATACAGAGTTGTCTGGGCTCTTTCACAGCTTCAAAAGCTGTGCTCGCAAGCCCTTGGAGTGAAGATATTGGCAAATCAACGTGGACAGTAGGGCACCAGTAGTTGGGATACATATTTGACAGAAACATTTGTTTGAATCGTAATAGCCTTTCCATTTCTGTTTCAGTGAACATGCCAAAGTAAGCTGAACAAGCCTATGATAGTAGGCTTGTGGGTGTTCATTTCGAGCTCGTTTGACATTGTTAGCCAACGAGCTGTCGTGTTTGCGAGTCACAGAACCACTCAATTCTATTTTCAAGCCATGGTAAGTTTAGCGTCGTCATTTTACACGTGTTGCTGTTGTAGACGGATTAACCTTGTCACGTGTCTGTTGGCTGTTCACTTCAACTGGTAAAGCCTGTCAGTATCTGTAACGTTAGGGTAGTCATCGAAGGTGTCCTCTAAGAACTTCTCAGTGTCATTTGGCACTGAAGGACCCCTAAAAAAGGTGAAGTCTGAAACCTCCTGTCGTCTACATTCCTTCGTTCCCCAAGCTCTGGTTGCAAGCTAGGTTGCTTGGTTGGGTAGTCCCACGATAGCGCGTTACTTTTCTGGAGTTCCTCCAGATGGTACCTAAGGGTGGTATTCTGTTGCATTGCAGAGTCCATCTGGGATCTTAGGGTATTTATTTTAGACACGTGAGTGTCGCATTTGCTCCATTCGACCTCATTCCTATCTGTCATGGTTTGCAGGGAGAGGTCTCGAGTGCGGAAGTGAGATTCAGTAATGAGATGTCCTCCGCTTGCTTAGAAGGTCACTTTTTCCAACTTTCTCACCTGGGTTCTCTCATCATTTTTGATCTGCGACTTCAATGAGTTCCGCTGTTCAATGAGTTCCTCTGTTTTGTCATTCAACTTGGTCATTGTGTTCATTAACTGACCGTCTTTGGTCTGCAGATTTTGGAATAGAACATTATTGCTTTGAGTGGTGTCATTCAAAACTGCTTGCATGGCATCAAGTTGCTCATTCAGCATTGTTCAGACCCTCTTCAGCCTTAGCCCCACCCATCTCTCTAATGATTTACATGTGAGGCTATGTAGTAAACACACGCTATATCAAATCTAAGTTTAGTTGTCACATGCACAGGATACAGAAGGTGTAAACAGTATAGTGAAGTGGTTACTTGCAAAATAACAAAAACAGAAAATGTACAGAAAAATATTTGAAAAATATTTTATCATTATTAGAAGTCGATTACCCTACAACTTGTCTAAATTGGTGGGTCATGTGATGGAAATAGTATAACCAAGTGGATGGGTCACTATCGTCTAGACATCTACACGTGTTCATGAAATACAATAGATGGCCATATTCACCTCCAGACACACCTGGCTAATTTGGGTCTTTTGTTCAGACATGTAGCTAGTTAGGTAGCTAAACAATGAACCGGCATAATCCCAACTCATACTACTACCATAACAAAACATTGTCATAGCTATAGTATGAATCTGCTGGTAGCTATAGCTAACAAACTTGGTTCAATGTTAGCTATCGAACATTAGGCAATGAACCGGCATAATGCAAATGGATTTTGATTAGAATAATATTACTACAGAGATCAAACATGTAACGTTTTCTATCGAGCCAGCAAGCTAACATTCGCTAGCTAGCCAACAGTTTGCTTTAACTTGCAATGATGACAAAATTAGAAACTTATGATAACTGAAAATGTAACGAGACTCCTACTGTTACATTCGTTGTACGGAGAAGACCAAGGCGCAGCGTGAGATGAATACATCTTATTTTAATGAAGACGGAGAAACACTTAAACAAACTACAAAACGAATGTGAAGCTAAATATATATATTTTTTTGCATTTTTTTTATTACGTTCAATAACATTCATTCTTTACAACTCATAATTTTCATTCATACTCCAATAATGGTATTTTAATTTAATTAAACAAAAACCCCAAAACAAAACCTCAGGGAGCTTCTTCTCTCCCCGTCATCCTACAAACTACCTTTCCCCATCCCTAATCTATCCCCTTACTAATCTAAATTAAACCCAGCCCTAAACCCCCCTTCCATCTCTCCCGGGCAGCATTCTGCCCCCACTTCCTCTCCTCCCTCTTCATCCTCCCCCTCAAGTCTCCTTCCACCCTCCTCACTATCCCATCCACCCCCCAATCTCTCCCCTGTCTTAACCATGTTCTGCCTGGCTTCCCACAGCCCCCGTTTAAAGAGACTCATGAGAAGCCAGAGCAGAAACCTGTCCCTATCCGTTCCTCTCGCTCTCCCTACACCTCTCTCTCTAACCTGGCACCACGTCAATACAAAATCCCCTCTTACCAAACCTAACAACACCCGTACCCTAGCCCATACTACTCCGGCAAAGGCACAGTCCGAAAGGCATGGCGCACAGTCTCCTCCCTGCCACAAGAGGATCTTGGACAGGTGGGGGATTGCGCCAAACTATGCCGGTACATGATGGAACGACCGGCAAGCACTTGTGGAGGCTCAACCAATTCAGGTCCTTGAGCATGTTGTCCAGGCCCCGCGCCTGTACTCCCTCCCAGACCACTGCCGAGATGCCCACTACAGGCGCCGGACTCAATGCCCGTCTGACTTCCTCGTACAGGTGCCTGTGATCTAAACCTACTCGGGCAACTTCAACCTCGGCGTGCACACGCAGCCACTTGGCCGCATGGCCAAAGTGCCACGGCAGCTGTTCCGCCCGAGGACCCGTGTTAGTCCACACCAGTACTCTTCGCCTGACACGAGAAGAACTCCCGCAGGAGGTAACCGGACGGGTGTATCACTGGATGAGCAAGCTCCGTTAACAAGAAAGAAACAAAAATTGCGTCCAGCTTGAGGGGGAGATGTGGTACCCCCCTACCTCCCTCCCCCGATGGGACAGAGCATGCGTGCCCTGGCGACCTACTCGTACCTGCCACCCCACATGAACTGAAACACAAGCCTCACTAGAGGCCTCCTCAGACAAACCGGCAATGGGTAGATGTACGCCAAATACAAAAGAGACGGCAACACATCCACCTTTAGGACCAGGACCTTGTCCATGAAAGACAAAGACCTAGCCCTCCACATTGCTAGCTTTCTCCATACCACTGCGATACCCATGTTCCAGTTCAGCGTCGCTGAGCCGGATGTCTCAAAATGGACCCAGAGAATCCTCAGGGCCCCCTCACAGAGAGAACTCCCTGGGCACATCCAACCTACCGCGCCATCTTCTGAAAAACTTAACAGAAGACATTGCATGGTACAGAACTGCTACCGACACTCGGGTGAAATCCCCAATGGCAAGGGACCTTGTCAGGCACGAGTCCTTACACAGCAGCAAGGAAGTGTCGTCGGCATACTGCGTCATCTTAACATGCAGCCCACCACTTCCAAGGATTAACAAGCCTTCCACCCTGTGTCTGCCCTAATGGCAGCCCCCAGAGGCTCCATGTACAGAACGAAGAGGAAAGCCGAGAGCGGGCACCCCTGCCTGACCCCAGACGAGAGGTCAAAACATCACCCAAGTGACTATTTACACTAACCCTATGAACTTCTCCCCAAATCCTAATCTACCTAACACTCTGAATAGAAAATATCTATTCACGCGATCAAAGGCTTTCGCCTGATCTAGCGCTGCTACCATTAAAGGCAGACCTCTATCTTCAACCCAAGCGATGGAGTCCCTGATTAACTGTACGTTCCATCTACGAGAGCGGCCCCCACCCCGCACGTCTGATCCTCATGGACGATGTAAGGAAGGGCTGTACGCA
Organism: Oncorhynchus masou masou; assembly: GCF_036934945.1. Classification (NCBI taxonomy): domain Eukaryota; kingdom Metazoa; phylum Chordata; class Actinopteri; order Salmoniformes; family Salmonidae; genus Oncorhynchus; species Oncorhynchus masou. The sequence goes on from NC_088243.1 coordinate 45,345,387, forward strand.
ACCGGTCTGCTAAAACCTTTGCAATTAGCTTGTAATCTACGCACAGCATGGGCAAAGGCCGCCAGTTGCCAAGATCTGTTGCTTCCCCCTTCTTATGCAGAAGTGACAGCACACCAACAGCCATTGATCCCCCCCCGGGACCCCGTCTCAAGGATGGCCTTCAAGACTTCGAGGACCACTGGTCCAAGTATACCCCAAACTTGAGATAAAACTCAGCCGGCAGCACATCCATCCCAGGAACCTTCCCTTTTCCCATCCTCCTAAGAGCGCTCTCAACCTCTTCTAGTGAGATCTGGGCCTCCATAACTTCTCTAATGTCCTCCGGCAACCGCCGGGACAAGTGGTCTAAAAACACATTTCCCTGCTCTACATCTATTTCCCTTTCCTTAAATAAACCTTGGTAATGGTCAGTTGTCACCTGACCATTTCCTCTGGTTTTCTAACTATACTACCATTTTCTTCACCTAACGCCATGCATTTCCTTCCTACTCTGTCTGGCCCTAACCGACTTAAAGAACATAGCGGAACAAGTCTCATTGTGTTCTAGAAAGCCACTATGCGCACGCTCCAGGAAAGCACGAGCCTTCCGCTCCAAGGGGAAGCTGGTTCCACCATTGGGGTGCTTGGACAAAGAGGACCTTGGACTGGGCTGAGCGGGAGCTGCCAAGAGAACAGAGGTGGCAGACGAAGTGCTCAGTTTATGGTGAGCATAGCCTGAAGCTAGGGAGGGCAGTTCCTCTTGCTGCTCCATTTCCAAGCATAGTGATCTTGTAGTGGATTAGAACTTCAACCGGAATGTGCAGGGTGACATGGTTGCAGGGGTCTGATGGCACAAGCGGCGAGCCCAGCAAACAGTGAATTGCAATAGTCCAGATGGGAGATGACAAGTGTCTGGATTAGGGCCTGTGCCTGTTTTGAGGTATGGTCATACACTACCGCTGTTGTAGAGCATGAAACTGCAGGAGCGAGTCACTGCTTTGATGTTTGCAGAGAATGATAGGGTGTTGTCCAGGGTCACACCAAGTTTCTTTGCACTCTGGGAGGGCGACACTGTGGAATTGTCATCCATGATGGAGAGGTATTAGAGCAGGCAGGCCTTCCCCGGGAGGAATAGCAGCTCCGTCTTGTCAAGGTTGAGCTTGAGGTGGTGGTCTGACATCCAAGCTGAGATATTTGCCAGGCATGCAGAGATGTGTGTTGCCACCTGGGTGTCAGATGGGGAAGGAGAAAAGTAGTTGAGTGTCATCTGCGTTGCAATGACAGGAGAGAGGATATGACGAAGTCGAGTGACTTGGTGAATAGAGAGAAGAGGAAAGGGCAAAGAACCGAGCCCTGGGGGACACCAGTAGTGAGAGTGTGTGTTGCAGACACAGATCCTCTCCATGTCATCTGTAGAAGCGGCCTGCCTACAGACTGGGTGTTCGACCTAGGCTGTGTGACAGCTGGCCGTGACCCATAGGGCGTCACACAATTGGCCCAGCGTCATCCAGGTTAGGGGAGAGTTTGGCCAGGGGGCTTTTCTTGGCTCATCACGCTCTAGTGACTCTACGTGGTGGGCCGGTCGCCTGCAAGCTAACTTCAGTTGACAGTTGAACAGTGTTCTGGCACATTGGTGCAGCTAGCTTCCGAGTTAAGCAAGCAGGTGTTAAGAGGCAGCGCATCTTGGCAGGTCATGTTTCGGAGGACGTATGACTCGACCTTCGCCAGTCCCGAGCCTGTTGGGGAGTAGCAGCGATGAGACAAGATCGTAACTACCAATTGGATATCATCACATTTAAAAAAGGGGGTAAAATTACAAAAATAAAGAAATAATATAATTGGCCTGCCAGGTAGGTTGCAATCCAAGAGTGTGCAGCGACAGAGGCTCAACCCAGAGAGAGTGGAGAGGAGGATCTGATGGTTCACGACTTTGAAGACAGCAGATAGATCAAGGAGGATGAGAGTTGAATGTCCTGTCTTGAAGCCTGACTGGTTAGGTTGAAGAAGATCGTTCTGAGAGATATAACGAGAGAGTTGATGAGAGACAGTATGCACAAGATTTTATCTAACAAAACGACACTACATGTTATAGCTGGAACCATTTGGATGACAAATCAGAGGAAGATTTGTTTTAAGTAAGTAAATATTTAACCGTTATATATGAATTTATGAAACCTGTGCCGGTGGAAAAATATTTTGATGTGGAGCGCTGTCCTCAAACAATCACATAGCATGTTTTCGCTGTAACAGCTACTGTAAATCGGACAGTGGATTTAGATTAACAAGAATTCAAGCTTTCAGCCGATATAAGGCACTTATATAAGATATAAGACACTTCACCGGAAGTTGTCCCTCTAGCGGGACATCGATCCTTAAGAAGTTCAATGAGTGTAGAGCCTAACTGGCATACATAAGCAGCACGTGAGTTTGGGGAAGATCATTTTCACCATAAAAATGCTCCTAATAATAACAGCAATACATGGATAATCCCATTTGGTCAGTTTTGAGAATGGTGTTTTCCTGCTAATGGTACATTTACACTTATAGCCTACTGCTGTGTGTGCCTTGCTGTGCTTATAATGTGAAGAAATAGCCTAATAGTTTAAGCTAAACGTTCTTATTTGTTGTGTCAGGCCCATTGCTTAAAACAGGTTTTTCTATGCTAGTGGTTGTATTAATTTAGGATCTATCGCATCCCACAACTGTCCCAGACTATGTTTGGAATGTTTATTTCTGGCACAGAATAGGTAAACTTTTGTTCAATGGGGGATAGTAGATTGACATAGGCTAGTGCTTTTGCTGTTCGGTAGGCCTACTCATCTTATTGGCTGACGAAAAGTAAATGTTGACAGTTCTTCCAATATCTTCACTTTGCACCTCGGAATTGGATAAGTACTTGTGCAGTTGCATCCCGATATGTCCGTCTTCACTTGTAGCCTGTGAGAAAGACCCGATCGATCACATGACGGAGAGCCATGTGAATGAGAGGTGTTTCGGCACGCAGTCGAGAGAAAAGAATAATAATTATATTCCGCCCAAGGACACAATGGCCGCAAATGGCATAGATTTTTTAGGCCACACAGCCACACACAGGGGATGCAGCCGGGAAATTCGAGGCATTATCAAGTGCTTGTGTACAGACTGCAGCAACACAAAAACCATGCAGAGCTCATGCCTTTCAGGTAACTTTTTTCAAATCACCATTCGAGTCACATCATGCAGCCTTAGAATATATTAAAATCAAAACATATAGCCCAACGTTTGTATCACAACTAAAGATACATAAATAACTAAATGAAGCTAATAGGAATACCAATTGGCCCAGTGTCGTCCGGGTTAGGGAAGGGTTTGGCTGGCAGGGATGTTCTTGTCCCATTACACACTAGCGATCGCTGTGGTGGGACTGGTGCAGTGCACGGTGACACAGTTGCTCGGTGCTCGTGTTTCCTCTGACACGTTGGTGCTTCTCGGTTAAGCGTGCATTGTGTCAAGAATTAGTGTGGCTTGCCTGGGTTGTGTTTCGGAGGACAAGTGGCTCTCAACCTTCGTCTCTCCCGAGTCGCAGCAATTGGACAAGACTGTAATGTAACTACCAATTGGATACCATGAAATTGGGGAGAAAAATGTGTAAAAAAATAAATAAATACACAGTTTAGCCACATGTGCACACTCCCTCAAATTGTTTGGAGGAAGCATCGTTTCTATTTTATTCAGCTAAAGTATGCACAATTGTATTCTTCATCTATAAAATTATGCCATGGAATTCTAAGCAAATCTTGTCTGCTATTTTATTTTATTTTTATTTCAACTTTTTAACTAGGCAAATCAAATTCTTATTTACAATGACGGCCTACCAAAAGGCAAAAGGCTTCCTGCGGGGATAGGGTACTGGAATTAAAAAATTAAAAATAAGACAAAACACACATCACAGCAAGAGAGACAACACAACACTACATAAAGTAATACCTAAGACATAGTAAGGCTGCAACACATGACAACACAGCATGGTAGCAACACAACATGGTAGCAGTACAAAACGGTTATACAGAGATGACCAGTTTATGGAGGAGTATAAAGTGTAGTGATGTGTCCTATAAGGAGCATTGGTGGCGAATCTGATGACCAAATGGTAAAAAACATCTAGCCGCTCGAGAGCACCCTTACCTGCCAATCTATAAATTACGTCTCCGTAATCTAGCATGGGTAGGATGGTCATCTGAATCAGGGTTAGATTGGCAGCTGGGGTGAAAGAGGAGCCATTACGATGGAGGAAACCAAGTCTAGATTTAACTTTAGCCTGCAGCTTTGATATGTGCTGCGAGAACAGTGCACCATCTAGCCATACTCCCAAGTACTTGTATGAGGTTGCTACCTCAAACTCTAAACCCTCAGAAGTAGAAATAACACCTGTGGGAAGAGGGGCATTCTTTTTACCAAACCAAATTACCTTTGTTTTAGAGGTGTTCAGAACAATGTGTGGGGTAGAGAAAGCTTGTTGGACACTAAGAAAGCTTTGTTGTAGAGTATTATGAACTAGTGTAGCCCACAGCCATATAGCATAGCCAGATCAGGGCCTAACGTAAAGAGAACTCAAGAGTATGCTATTCTGTTCTTCTGAAATAGACTATATCTTCTTCATATCATGTTTCATTAGACCTGTCTAAAATACATGGATTTATTGTGATGGTGTAGGCTATATTACATGGATTGATTAGACATTTTATAAAATGTAAATGTTCCAAAGGTCTGCATCAGTGGCTTGAAAGCTATGCATGGAAGCTAGGAGATGCTAAATGTGTTTGTTAATTAACGGTTACCATGAGACTGGAAGTTATTCGCTTGACCATCGCCGGCTGACAAAATTTCATGACCGTCACAGGCCTCGGAGAAAACACTGATTACCAAAACAAGTCACAAATTGTCCAGACCCTTAATCCTGGTTGATATGTCAACTATCATCTGCAAGTTATGAGCAGTCAGCAGTTCACACACCAAGTAGGCTACTGGGAAGATGGGCAGCACTTAAAGTACACTGAAAGACCCTGGTGAGGACAACGACCACGCAGAGAGCTTTCCTGAGACGGTTTCTGACAGTTTGTGCGGAAAATCTTCAGTTGTGCAAACCCACAGTTTCATCAGCTGTCTGGGTGGCTGGACTCAGATGATCCCGCAGGTGAAGAATCCGGATGTGGAGGTCCTGGGCTGGGCATACTGCCAAAGTCTCTAAAACTACGTTGAGACGGCTTATGATAGAGAAATTAACATTCAATTATCTGGTAACATCTCTGGTGGACATTCCTGCAGTCAGCATGCCAATTGCACTTTCCCTCAACCTGAGACATCTGTAGTATTGTGCTGTGTGACAAAACTGCACATTTTAGAGTGGCCTTTTATTGTACCCAGCATAAGGTGCTCCTGTGTAATGATCATGCTGTTTAATCAGCTTCTTGATATTCCCCACCTGTCAGGTGGATGGATTATCTTGGCAAAGGAGAAATGCTCACTAACAGTGATGTAAACAGATGTGTGCACAACATTTTAGAGAAATAAGCTTTTTGTGTGTATGGAAAATTTTAGGAATATTTTATTTCAGCTCATGAAACATGGGACCAACACTTTACATGTTGTGTTTATATTTTTGTTCAGTGTAAATTATGACTTGGAACACCCATCAAAATCGATCTTCTCTGTCTTGTAATGTAAGTGTTTGAGTTAAATCCCCTACGAATCTTAGATTCAACGGAAAGACAATGTATTCCATTGAGACCATATCAGCCATTATCGGGATATGTTTGACAGGTCATTACAAACATTTCCGAGGTGGTAACGTTAATAAGGGGAAATGACAGGCACAAGCAAGAGTAAGAATGTGTCTCGGGAGTAAAAGGAAAGCTATCAATCCAGCGAGATTTAAGAGACAAGTGGATTTTGCACCCCTCAAATATAGGGAATAGATAGCTGAAAAAGACAGATCCTCAGGTTGGGGTGGGCATGCGGGTTGGTAAATCATGGCCATCTGATGACTGGTATCTCTTAAAGCTATTCCACACTTCATTGTCCATGAAGTGGAAATTCCTCTCACAGATTGGAATAGTAGGCCCTGAGCCGGTCCCGCTGGTACTCCAGCTGCGGAGGTGGGTTCAGTCCCAGGCTAAGAGCCCCTGCTGTCTGCCCTGGGGGCATCTGGAGCCACCTGTGCTACCCACACACAGCTTCCCAGGAGCAGATAGGAGGACACAGGAAATGCTTTTCGAAAGCTTTAACAATGGAGATGGCAGATTATGAACAGGATTCCTGTAGGCGTTTTCAAGGATGAACTGAATAATTTCTTCACTTTAAGAAAATGTACAGCTTGCTTTTAAAAAGTTTGCCGCTTCGGTTTTGAGCAGCACTTTTTGAAAAAAACTCAAATGTGTTTACCATATTTGAGTATGGGTATTTCAAGTGAAGAGCATAGAGGATTCCAAATAGAGTAACAAATACTGTATATCAGGCCAGCATATGAGATCCTCCATTACCACTTTGTCTTCAAGGATAATGGACACTCAAGGTGGATTGAAGGGTAGTTCCAACTGAACCTGCACAAAAAGAGAAGGGGCCGATCATGACACCTAGGTGGTAAACCACATTGGCCACTGAGGTGAGGCGACTATGTGGGGCTTGCAGGTTGGAGGTTGTGGTCTGATATTGATGTGCAGTTCGGCTCTCTTTGCTAAGTCGGGTCTTTTTCCATTGACCGTTAGCACTAAGTAATGACATTTTACAGGGGGAACAGGTACAGTAGTTCTGGTTTGTATACAGTATACTGCCAATGGATAGATTTGAGCAGAGGCATTTCCACTCAAATCTAATAAATTCATTAACAACCAATTGGATTTTCCACCGAATTGTTTCCAACTTTACAAAGGAATAGTGACACAAAAGACAGGCCCACATATTCCTGTAAACACTTGCTGTCATCCCTTTCTCCCTTAGGTTTCTTTGCCAAGATTGTTGCTTTTTTGTGAGACATGCCAGAGAAATAAATGTTCTGAAACTAATGTTCACATCCGTAAGCAGTTGGTGGAACAATGAGGTGTCTGACAGTGAATCTTCTCCTGAAGAAATGTCCATCAGCGTGTGGAGTCTCTCGCCATACTCTCAGTTAAAACATGTTTTTTTTTAAATCAGCCTTTCATTCTCTTTTTAATCTTAATGCCACATGAGACAGGCAGATGCCCTGGTACAGTACGTTCAGGATAAGCCTATCCCAGGCTGAGGCTATTGCTGAGACGGCACTGGATGGGCTTCTCAGATGTCTAGCACTGCCATCGAGGCTAATTCAACTGACATTGTGAATGGAACATCGGGGACCCGCTGCGCCATTTAATGTATTTTATCTTAATTATATGACGTGTGATTCCTTTGATTAACTTTTATGGTCTTCGAAATAGCCTACCTCTGGAATTAAGGGAATTTGGCACATAGCTAAAAACAAAGTGATTAGTGTGGAACAATAAAAATGTGCTAATCCACACATTCATTTCAGGTCAAGTTATTACGAAGATTTACATACATTTTGGTCATTTAATTATTTTTCCTTTTTGAGCGCATACTCAAATGCTGATATTCAGACTCCCAGGTGCAAAAATGTATGCGGACACAGCCTGGAAGCTGTGATAAAAATTTGACCCTGTTTGTGATCATATCAGATAATTTGATGATCTTGAGGGGACCTTGAGTTGGTCGATGGTTGTCTTATCTGTGTGCTGTGAAGAGGATGGAGTCCTTGAAATCAGTAGCAGTGGTGAGTGTGCTTTTAAACCAGCCTCCTGCATTATTGAACACACTTTGTACTTTTGAGGGACAATGTAAATTGTAAATTGTGGCCTGTCCCTGTCCCTGACCTAAAACCAAAAATGTTAATGCATTTTTAGTCAGGCAATTCCTTAAATAAAGGTTTGTTTTTCCCAAACAGGGTATGTTGTAGAAAGTCAAACTATGAAAGGATTTCAGAAGTACTGGTTCAAAACCCTTAGAGAACAGTGCTTCATGATCGAAATGTGAGCCTACACAGAAAAACACCATCTATCACTAGTGTGTGTATGTGCATGTATGTCCATAGGAAAGAGTGGGGTAAATTGAGAAAAAGGATTAGTTGAGCCACCACTTGTTTCTAGGAAACCATACACAAAATTAATAATCATGTGACCTAATATATAGGGAGAGGTTGTCATTTAATGGATTCTACAAAGAAAGAAACCACATGGAAAAATTGGTAAACAGGTTAGTTCCAAAAAACAGATTTTCATAATGTCAAATGAATTTATGGTGTTATAGGTTTCACGATGCTTGTATCTAAACCAAAGTAGATATTTTTAAAATTGTTTTATACATCAGTTGGGGTCTCTATAAGCTACAATAGGATGTCCTAAACCTAGCATGAAAGTGCATTATTGTAACTGTGTGGGCTAAAATAGTCCCAAATGTTTGCCTTGGGGTAAATTGAGCCAATGGCCACCATAACCCATACAAATGCTGATTACATTTAGTCAGTTGTATGCATTATATGCATAGTATCATGCATACGAACTCAAGATAGTGCATTTGTATTGTTACAGAGCAGACATCATCATGCCCCGTGTATACAAAGGTAAAACAAGCAGGAGTCTAGCACCCCTTGAGGTCCTGGAGAGAGTAGCCAAGGAAGTACGAGAAGGGAAAAAGTCAATTCTAGCAGCAGCAAGGGATGAAAACATTTGATGAATAATACTGAAGAGGTACATAGACAAAAAAATAAAATGTAACATGTACAGTACTTGTGTGAAATAGAGTAGCAATGGCACACAATGTCTTGTCTGATAACATGGAGCCTGAGCTTGCTAAACATGATCCGCTTGCTAAACACGTACCAGTTTCATGGGTTTAGTAGCCTCAAATGCAGAAAACTTCCCTATGAATTGGCATATCGAAACAACATCCCTCTTGCAGACAACTGGTCAAGAAATGGTAGGGTAACTGATATTGAACAGAAATCTTTATCTGAATGTAGGCATACATGCAAGATATAGAATATACCCCACACCCATTACATGAATTAAACCTTGACCTACCATCACCCAATGTCACAGGACACCATCACACACTTACCCAAGGCAGCTGAACTTACTCGGTCCCTGTGCTCATCTTACCCCACTTGTGCCAAGAGACCACTTTGTTTGGACAGTGTATGTTTTCAAAACTGTTGTGTTTGCATTAATGCTGATTATTTCCAGCGTCCTCAGAGCATGCGCAGACCAGCTGGCTGATGTGTTTACGGACATATTCAATCAATCCTTATCCCAGTCTGCTGTTCGCACATGCTTCAAGAGGGCCACCATTGTTCCTGTTCCCAAGAAAGCTACGGTAACTGAGCTAAACGACTACCGCCCCATAGCACTCACTTCCGTCATCATGAAGTGCTTTGAGAGACTAGTCAAGAAACCATATCTCCTCCACCCTACCTGACACCCTAGACCCACTCCAATTTGCTTACCGTCCCAATAGGTCCACAGATGACGCATTCGCAACCACACTGTCCTAACCCATCTGGACAAGAGGAATACCTAAGTGAGAATGCTGTTCAAAGACTACAGGTCAGAATTTAACACCATAGTACCCTCCAAACTTATCGTCAAGCTCGAGACCCTGGTCTTGACCCCGCCCTGTGCAACTGGGTACTAGACTTCCTGACAGGCCACCTCCAAGTGGTGAGGGTCGGTAACAACATCCCCACCCCGCTGATCCTCAACACTGGGGCCCCACAAGGGTGCGTTCTGAGCCCTCTCCTGTACTCCCTGTTCATGCAAGCCTCCAACTCAATCATAAAGCTTGCAGACGACACTACAGTGGTAGGCTTGATTACCAACAACAACGAGACGGCCTACAGGGAGGAGATGAGGGCCCTCGGAGCGTGGTGTCAGGAAAATAACCTTACACTCAACGTCAACAAAACAATGGAGATGATCGTGGACTTCAGTAAACAACAGAGGGAGCACCCCCCTATCCACATTGACGGGACAGTAGTGGAGAGGGCAGTAAGTTTTAAGTTCCTCGGCGTACACATCCACATCACGGTAAAACTGAGTCGGCCCCCCCACACAGACAGCATGGTGAAGAAGGCGCAGCAGCACCTCTTCATCCTCAGGAGGCTGAAGAAATTTGGCTTGTCACCAAAAGCACTCAGCGCCTGGTACGGCAACTGCTCCGCCCACAACCGTAAGGCTCTCCAGAGGGTAGTGAGGTCTGCGCAACACATCACTGGGGGCAAACTACCTGCCCTCCAGGACACCTACACCACTCGATGTCACAGGAAGGCCATATACATCATCAAGGACAACAACCACCCGAGCCACTGCCTGTTCACCCCGCTATCACCCAGAAGGCGAAGTCAGTACAAGTGCATCAAAGCAGGGACTGAGAGACTGAAAAACAGCTTCTATCGCAAGGCCATCAGACTGTTAAACAGCCACCACTAACATTGAGTGGCTGCTGCCAACATATTGACTCAACTCCAGCCACTTTAATAATGGAAAAATTGATGTAGAAAATGTATCACTAGCCACTTTAAACAATGGCACTTAATATGTTTACATACCCTACGTTACTCATCTCATATGTATATACTGTACTCAATACCATCTACTGCATCTTGCCTATGCCGTTCTGTACCATCACTCATTTATTATATATTTTTATTCTTCATCCCTTTACACTTGTGTGTATAAGGTAGTTGTTGTGAAATTGTTAGGTTAGATTACTTGTTGGTTTTTACTGCACTGTCGGAACTAGAAGCACAAGCATTTTGCTACACTCACATTAACATCTGCTAACCATGTGTATGTGACACATAAAATTTGATTTGACACTCAACTTACCCCACTCTCCCCTACTTGTAAAAGTAGGTATCCATTTCGCAATGTAATAACCAGGTAATTGTCATTAATTTCCAATTCTGTTTTTCATTGAAGAAATTGTTCAGCCATCATTTAATGGTAAATGGAATTTCTTAGATAAATTACATGACCAAAAGTATGTGGACACCTGCTCATTCCAATATCATGGGCATTAATATGGAATTAGTCCCCCTTCGCTGCTATAACAGCCTCCACTCTTCTGGGAAGGCTTGCTTCCATTCAGCCACAAGAGCGTTAGTGAGGTCGAGCACTGATTTTGGGCGATTAGGCCTGGTGATCAGTCTGCGTTCCTATTCATCCCATAGGTGTTCGATGGAGTTGAGGTCAGGGCTCTGTGCAGGCCAGTGAAGTTCTTCTACACCGATCTTGACAAACCCTTTCTGTATGGACCTCGCTTTGTGCAAGGGGGCCTTGTCATGCTGAAACTGTTGCCACAAAGTTGGAAGCCCAGAATCGTCTAGAATGTAATCATGTTTGTCACTAATTCTGTGTCATGTGTCAAATGTGTAACACATAATGCACGTTTTCATCATTAAGCCTATGTCTCAGCAATTACTATAATGGCCCCTGCGACAGAGAGAATCATATCCAAATAAAATCTTGTACTACTCACTGTAAAATCCCTTTTAATGCACTGTCAACTGCCGCCACCTATGATTTAAGATTACAATAAATACATCTATCATGTCATTAAAGAAATATTGAATTATGATAAACATCATTTTCCCTCTTGCGTAACTATCAACAGTGTAACGTTGTTCCAGGATGTGCCTCTCGTTTCACCAATGATTAACTTCAACCTAATTCCAAAGACTGGTGACATCCTGTGGAAGTCGTAGGAACTGTAAAATGGTCACTATCTAATTTCCCTTGGCAAAGACAACTGGGGGAACGGTCAGAGGGAGAAAAAAAATAAAACATTCTGAACAGTTTTTCCTTGGGGTTTTGCCTGCTACAGTCACTGACATGATTGAACCAGTTTTAGAAACTTCAGAGTGTTTTCTATCCACACCTACTAATCATATGCATATAATATTCCTGGCATGAGTAGCAAGAAGTTGAAATTGTGCACGCTATTTATCCAAAAGTGGAAATGCTGCCCCCTATCACTAAGAAGTTAATGTTCGAGCTGAACAGTATTGACCTTTGGGGAATGAAAACTTTGTTTTGATTTTTACGCTGATGAGACAGCGCAAACTTTTGAAAGATTTTAGATTTGTTAAAAATCAGGATAGTTTTTACTAAATTTAGATCAACTGGTTGAAATAATTTAGATAACTGACTAAACGGATTATGGGTTTGTTTATTTGTTTACTGTTTATTGTTGATTTGACTTAATTAAACATTGTGTTATCTGATGTGTTTGAGTAGGATTCTTTCTAAAATATGTAAGTTGAAGGAGCCATGGGAGAACACGTCTACATTTTTATTAAATGCCTGGGAGTAAATTACTGATTTCTTATGCTAAGAAATGTACTACATTTGCGACAGGAAAAAAGTATTACATTTAGATAGTAATGGTATCAGGATAATTGTATCTGAGGGTAGCATGTTCATTTAAGCATACATATACATTGATGTGGATTAAAAGGTATGATTAATGATTTGAGGTACAGTGGAATTATCATTAGGTTTGGTTTATAGTTCACTTTTGAATTTCTGAATCGGTGTAGTATAATGAATACAAACTAAGTGTTTTGTGTTTTTTTTCTGGGAAAATGGGTGTTTCATTGTCTCTCTTTGAAATGTTTCCTGAGACTATAATCTTGGGGAGAGTGAGTGAGATTGAGGCTATAAACTACCAAATTGAAAAGGGCCTGGAAGTTTTTGTTTTTACCTTAAGGTTTGCAAATACATACACCTACTAATCATATGCATATAATATATTCCTGGCATGAGTAGCAGGAAGTTGAAATTGTGCACGCTATTTATCCAAAAGTGGAAATGCTGCCATCTATCTCTAATTAAATCGAAACTAAGTTGACATATTAGTAAAGACCAGATTAAATTGATAATAGTCTGGTGGGTGAAAATATGATCACTTGATGCGAGAACAGCTGTGACTTTCTCAAACCATCAAAAAGCCTATAGTCGCATCATGCAGCCCATATATGTTTTGATTTCTAAGGTTTGTATCATTCACAAAATTGCCAAATAACTCAATCAAGTGTATAGGACCTGTTTCAAATTATCCCTTTTACGCTACTTCATATGCACTCCACGCAGTGAGGGGGGGCGGCATTTGTAGGTCTATGGTTGCCTGAATTGGTTCCCAATCAGAGACAGCTGTTTATCGTTGTCTCTGATTGGGGATCCTATTTAGGTTGCCATTCCATTTTGGTTTTGTGGGTTATTGTCTGTGTTTTGTATAGTTTGTTCAGTGTTTATTCTTCATTAAAAGATGTATTCTTATCACGCTGCGCCTTGGTCTCCTCGTTACGAAGAACGTGACATCAATTTAAGTTCTAATGACCAGTCATTTTTGACCGGGAACACCACAGGTGCACAAGTAAGTAATAAATAAAACACCCATAATTTTATGACAATCATCTAAATGTATTTTGTGTGTTCAGATGCCCTGTGTGGACAAAGTCACGGAACCTTATGACAATCAGATGAAGTTAACTACATTTTTCAGAGGGAGAACTTGTAAATCGGTCCAATTCGACTGGAACACAAGAGGGTTAAACAACAATGAACAAAGTGCCAACAATGCCTAACATAGGCACTAACTAGAAAAGCAAGTGGCTCTGGGAAACAAATAATAAGGGAGCTAGCCAGCTAATGCTAGATAACAGTACACTTTAGCTTGAAATGAAACCACTTTGTCAAAATTAGCTAGCTAACACTAGACTATCTTACCTGTATACATCATCATGTATGATGGACGTGTCTCCCTGTCAGGAATGCCATACCACGGCTGCCCTTAGTTTGAAGATGTAATCTGGACAGGTGTTTCCTCCATCTCTTTAGCTATCATACACTAATTCCACTGATTTCAAAACTTGATCCTCCAGAAAGTGGAGCAAAACACTTATGCAGCTCCACTACACAATAAAACATTTTTAAAGCCGTGTTCGACAGGATTACCAACACAGACTGACGAGCTCAAATAAACAGCAGCGTTCCATAAGGCAGACCAATCCGAATGTCACGCTGGTATATATGATTTGGGAGACAGGTGCAGGAATGCGTGATAGGGCTTTTTATTCAACCCAAATTACGGCTTGCCGTGTAAGTGCATGGTGACCAAGACCAAACAAACACGTAACAAAAGAACGAGGAGTACCTCGAAATAAATAACACACGCATGACTTTTAACACACGCAACGAGAACGAAAATCATCTGTGCAATCCACAAGGGCACAAAAGCCCAAAACAAACAGCACAGGTACTCACACGCACCAACGGACAGAGTAACAATAATCGACCGACAACGTAAACCAAAGAGCACTCTTTTACAAGTACTAATCAGTGGGAATAGGGGACAAGTGTGTGTGATGAAAGTTCCGGAGGGATCTGTAACAGTACCCTCTGACGCGCTGCACTAGCAGCAAAACAACACTGGCCTCGAGGACGATCACAGGAACGCAGTGTGGGTCGATCAGGACCCGATGCAGCTGTCAAAGTTGCGTTATCCTCGGACCGGCCAGTTTCCACTGCCAAAGTTGCGGCAACTACACTCGTATTAACATCTGCTAACCATGTGAATATGACAAATAAGATTTGATTTGACCAGTGGCAGTGGCATCGGACGGATCGGTAGTGGTGGCGTTGGACGGGCCAGTTGTAGCTGCTGAAGTTGCGTCATCGGACGGACCAGTTCCCACATATGCTGAGCAATTGTTGGCTGCTTTTCCTTCTCTGCGGTCCGACTCATCCCAAATCATCTCAATTTGGTTGAGGTCGGGGGATTGTGGAGGCCAGGTCATCTGATGCAGCACTCCATCACTCTCCTTCTTGGTCAAACAACCCTTACACAGCCTGGAGGTGTGTTGAATTATTGTCCTGTTGATAAACAAATTACAGTCCCACTAAGCGCAAACCAGATGGGATGACGTATCGCTGAAGAATGCTGTGGTAGCCATGCTGGTTAAGTGCGCCTTGAATTCTAAATAAATCACAGACAGTGTCACCATCAAAGCACCCCACACAATAACACCTCCTCCTCCAGGCTTTACGGTGGGAAATACACATGCAGCGATCATCCTTTCACTCACATCGCGTCTCACAAAGGCAAGGCGGCTGGAACCAAAAATGTCCAGTTTGGACCCCAGACCAAAGGACAAATTTGCACCAGCCTTAAACCCATTGTTTGTGTTCCCTGGCCCAGGCAAGTCTCTTCTTCTTATTGGTGTCCTTTTGTAACGGTTTCTTTGCAGCAATTCAACAATGAAGGCCAGATTCACACAGTCTCCTCTGAACAGTTGATGTTGAGATGTGTCTGTTACTTGAATGCGTGAAGTAGAGGTTGACCGATTAATTAGGGCCGATTTCAAGTTTTCATAACAATCGGAAATCTTTTTTTTTTTAAACCTTTTTTTTACACCTATATTTTATCTTTATTTAACTAGGCAAGTCAGTTAAGAACACATTCTTATTTTCAATGACGGCCTAGGAATGGTGGGTTAACTGCCTCGTACAGGGGCAGAACGACAGATTTTCACCTTGTCAGCTCGGGGGATTCAATCTTGCACCTTACAGTTAACTAGTCCAATGCAATAACGAACGACCTGCCTCTAGTTTCACTCCACAAGGAGACTGCCTGTTACGCGAATGCAGTAAGCCAAGGTAAGTTGCTAGCTGGCATTAAACTTATCTTATAAAAAAACAATCAATCAATCATAATCACGAGTTAACTACCCATGGTTGATGATATTACTAGATATAATCTTGCGTGTCCTGCGTTATATATAATCTGATTGAGCATACACTTCGCCAACACTTTGTTTTTGCATTATTTAAACCAAATTGAACATGTTTCATTATTTATTTGAGGCTAAATTGATTTTATTTATGTATTATATTAAGTTAAAATAAGTGTTCATTCAGTATTGTTGTCATTGTAATTATTACAACAACAAAAAATGTTTGATTAATCGGTATCGGCTTTTTAGGTCCTCCAAAAATCGGTATCGGTGTTGAAAAATCATAATCGGTCGACCTCTAGCGTAAAGCATCTATTTGGGCTGCAATTTCTGAGGCTGGTAACTCTAATGAACTTATCCTCTGCAGCAGAGGTATCTCTGGGTCTTCCTTTTTTGTGGCGGTCCTCATGAGAGCCAATTTTATCATAGTGCTTGATGGTTATTGTGACTGCACTTGAAGAAACTTTCAAAGTTCTTTACATTTTCCATATTGACTGACCTTCATGTAAGGATGTAACAAAGTAAGGATGGACTGTCGTTTCTCTTTGCTTATTTGAGATGTTCATGTCATAATATGGACTTTGTCTTTTAACCAAATAGGTCTATCTTCGGCATACCACCCCTACCTTGTCACAACACAACTGATTGGCTCAAAATGCATTATGAAGGAAAGACATTCCACAAATTAACTTTTAATAAGGCACACCTGTTTATTGAAATGCATTCCAGGTGACTACCTCATGAAGCTGTTTGAGAGAATGCCAAACATGTGCAAAGCTGACATCAAGGCAACTTGTATGCGTGGGCTCCATGGAGGCCTGGAGATGCTAAACTTGTTTATGTCAATAGGCAATTACCGTGAGACTTGCAGCCTTTTGCAAGACAATAACCATCTGTCAAAATGACATGACCTCCACAGCCCTAGTCACATCTTTTAAATAATTTCCTATATTGGCTGCACATAGGGACCAATTCAGACTCAGGATAGAGGGGAGCTCAATCCTCAGGGCAGACAAGTGCTCTACCACCTGTACAACAAAAAAAGCCTGGCAATGATTTAGTACATAACTAGTTCATGTTGGTACATGACTTCTGGACAAGAATTGTTTAGAATCTGATGTGGTTAAAGTTGATCCACCTATGGATGATTCTTCTGTCCCTGCAAGTCAGCAGGTAAACAAAGTGAAAAATGAAAACAAAATTATGTAGCTTGTTCTGTACCAAACTAAGTGGTGGGGCTGCCGTTAGGCTGAAACACAGACTCCAGATGCTGACCTAGAGCATTGACATTGGACTGAATACATTGCTCCCTGAAAGGAGCAATCTGCAGTTCAAACAATAACAAAGCAACCACCCCACCACTGATTTGGTAACTAGTTGAAGGATAGTGTACCGGTTTTCTTCCTGGGAAGGAGAGGCGGACCAAAACGCAGTATGGTTAGAGTTCATGTTTTTTAATAAGAAAACAATAAACGTGTCAAAACCAAAACAGTCCGAACTGGTGCCGAAAACACAACGACAGGAAACAACGACCCACAAAGCAGGCTACCTAAATATGGTTCCCAATCAGAGACAATGACCAACACCTGCCTCTGATTGAGAACCATATCAGGCCAAACATAGAAATAGACAAACTAGACACACAACATAGAATGCCCACCCAGCTCACATCCTGACCAACACTAAAACTAGGAAAACACACAAAAAACACACAACTTTGGTCAGAACGTGACAGATAGGGCTGGAGAAATGAAACCACTCTCAAATTAATAAACAGAGCTAAAGATGCAAGGACTGACCATCCATGAGATCAAAATTATAGTTTTAACCATGTTTTGAGGTTATACTGTGTTTATTTACAATTGCATTGTTTACAAACAAAGGAGTAAAACAAGCTTATATTCTGGGTTCCCTTTGAGGTAACCAATTTACATAAGCTCATGAGGCATTTATAAGTCATATTCTTCAAGAATCAATGGGTACATATAATTAATTTAAAAGACAAAATGTATGTAGCAAAAGTATATTGCCCCTTTATTCGAGAAAAGCTATTGTGAATCTTAACATAATCAGCATCTGATATAGATTCACAGACTTGTGAATACCTTTCAATTATGATCTTATAAACATCTCGGAATTAACCAAACCAATGGTTAATTGTATTACTAAATTGCAGTCTCCCTACTTAAAATGGACAGTCCAAATAACACATTGCTTTGCATATTTGTCTGCAAATGTTTTTTCTCAAAGCGATTTAAGCAGTGATATACATTTGCATTTGTTATAAATAAGACTGTCTGGACATTATATGTTTTTTTAGTAAAAGCAATAGCACAATAGTGTTTTAGGAAAGCTGGGTTTTATGCACGTGTTTATTTATTAAGTGTCACGTCCTGACCATAGAAAGCCTTTATTTTCTATGGTAGAGTAGGTCAGGGCGTGACTAGGGGTTTAGTCTAGTTTATATTTTCTATGTGGGGTTCAAGTTTGTTTTTACTATTTTGGTGTTTTAGTATGAGTCCCAATTAGTATTTTTCCCACCTGTGTGTTATGGGATATTGTTCTGGGTTATTGCACGTAGCATCTCTAGTCACATTTTTTTGTTAGTTTATTTGTTTTTGTCTTTGCTAAGTTTCACTTTATTAATTGAAATGATGTGGAACTCAACATACCTTGGTCCGATATCCATTCTGACGAATGTGACATTAACTAGAATGGTCGATTTTCATCTGAAGGAGTGAACGGGACTTACGGCAGTCGTTGAATTAATGGAATCAGAAGCTACTGTAGCCTGATCTAACTGTCTTCTATTCTAAATTTCTTTCCTCACTAGAAGACAAGTCTCAGTAAATGTATTGTTCTTTCAGCATTATCCATCTCTAACTCTATTGCGATTGTATCTGAAGAGATGAATAACATTATCTGTGATTATAGAGTCCCAATAGGGAGGATGACCCTTTGCGTCCAAGGGACCATTTTCCATCTTCTTCTGGTTGGATAGTTTAATTTCATTTGTGTGAATGGATTCAGTTTTTCACGGGGGTGTGCTTTTATTACAGGAGGAGGAGATGGTTATTGGGAGGACAGCAGGCAATGAAGTAGAGTGAAGACTCATATCAATATGCACAGGAGAGAGCAACTCTATCAGATAGATGACAGAGGGACCTTGACTCATTCCCCAGCCTATTATAACCACTCTATAGATTTAACTGCCCTGTTAAAAAGCACCCATCACCAGAGTTTTTCTGAAAACAACCCCCAATCTCAATCGTCCAGTAGATACACTCCTTGACAGTATACAGAATTCAATGGTCATAACAGAGTATGAGTTTAAACAGAACAAATTCATACTTAACAGTCAGTAGTATTTGTGCCAGGTTGTCCTTGAGATGAACTGACTGACTCTCAGTGATCGGTATCTGTTTGCCAATTCAATTGGACAGTGACAACCGTTTTGGTCCTCAATTAAAGAAGCTGTACAGGACTATGCCTCGGAGGGTGCTCTCTTGCCAAAAGGGGTCCCCTGAATGGACCGCAATTATCTTGTTGTACAGAAATGGGCAAAGCACTGTTTTGGTCTCATTTAAGACTTAAGCTCCTGATATTTTATGGGTGATGAGGTCTATCCGCCCACATGACTTGACGGGCCGCAGAGTCTCCTCTGTGAACAGCTCTTCGGTGTGCACATCACTGACAACCTGAAATGAGCCATCCACTCAAACTGTGTGGTGAAGAAAGCACAACAGTGCCTCTTCAACATCAAGAGGCAGATGGAGCATTGAAAGCAACCTGTCGGTTTGTATCAGCACCTGGTATGGCAATTTAACCATCTGCATCCGCAGGGCTATCCAGAGGGTGGGGCGTTCAGCCCAACGCATCACCGGGACCACAGTCACCTGATCCACGGCTTGTTCACCCCGCTACCATCTAAAAGGCATAAACAGTACAGATGCATCAAAGCTGGGACAAAGAGACTGAAAAACAGCTTCTACGGTGCCTTCAGAAAGTATTCATACACCTTGACTTATTCCACATTTTGTTGTGTGAATACTTTCTGAAGACACTATCTCCAGGCCATCAGACTGTTAAATAGTCACCCAAGCTGACCACTTCCATACTCTGCCCTGAACTAACTCATTTATTACTAGCCGGCTACCTCAAAGTACTCTACCCTGCACCTTAGAGCAGATGTCGCCAACAGATATGGCAGCTCTGCTTCTAGCTCCTAAGCAACTTTGCAGTGTTTGTTTTTTGTGTGTTATTTCTTACAATATTAACCCAGGTTTTTTTGTGTTATTACATACTGCCGTCAAAATAAAGTCGCACACCCATGAAATTGCTGGGAGTTTATATATGGAGTGTGCGACTTTACTTTGATAGTTTATTCGCCGTCAGTCAGCACCTCCACACAAACACATTTTTCTGGGTGTGCCCCTGCTCATGTTTTTTTATTACATACAGACGGAAATACCTTTTGGATATCAGAGCGGCATAAACTCACCAGCATTACGACCAGGAATACGACTTTCCCAAATTGGATCGATTTTTCGTAAACCCCTGAGGACAATTGAACTTATTCCAGAGGCTTCTCCAAAACACCACCGGTGGAGAAGAGGTATTCGGAGTGGACTTCTAGTCCGACTCAGGAGGCGTGCACACCATCCACCGCTTCCGAGTATATTACTCACTAATGTTCAGTCTCTGGATAATAAAGTAGATGAGCTCAGGGCGAAAATCTCCTTCCAGAGAGACATCAGGGACTGTAACATACTCTGTTTCAAGGAAACAAGGCTCTCTAGGAATACACTGTCCCCATTCATACAGCTAGCTGGGTTCTCAGTACATCACGCAGACCGGATAAAGCACTCTCAGGCAAGAAGAAATGTGGGGTGTAATAAAGAACTCTCCGGTAAGAAGAAAGGCGGGGGTGTATGTTTCATGATTAACATACAGAAACTCAAGTCCTTTTGTTCACCCAACCTAGAAAACCTAGAAATGCTGACCGTATTACCTCCTAAGAGAATTCTCTTCAGTTATAGTCACAGCCGTGTATATTCCCCATCATGCTGATACCACAACGGCCCTCAAAAAATAACTACACTGGACTTTATGCAAACTGGAAACTACATATCCTGAGGCCGCATTTATTGTACAGTGGTTCTTCCTTTAAACACTTTGCACTTTTGCCGCGACCCTTACTGGTAGATGGCGGCATTCTGTCATTGCACCACACTTTCACAAGGCGGGGTTAGAACGCTGATCTATCGGTAATCTAAACTGTGGCACGGATTTGACAATCTTTTCGAAGATTTATGGAGGTGTTTCCAGTCTGAGAGTCTCTTCTCTGGCACTAAAGTCCTGCATCAGGCAACAACAAAAACAAATGTTGGTGGTCCTGGAGTTAAGAGAGAGAACTTGGGTAAATACAATGGGAAAATTATGAACTGACGATTTTTGAAAAATAGGAACGTGGGCTTTTGTTTTCTCTCCCTCTAAAAACAGAAATGAATCATTCTAAATAATAAACTGGCTTTATTTATCACAGTGTGAAAGTGAAATCCTTGAAAAAATATTAATCCCCATTGGCGTTTTTCCTATTTTTTTGCATTACAACCTGTAATTTTAAATGGATCTTTATTTGGATTTTATGTACTGGACATGCACAAATAGTCCAAATTGGTGAAGTGAAACTTGTTTCAAAAAATTCAAAAATATTCTAAATGGAAAAGTGGTGCGTGCATATGTATTCACCCCCTTTGCTATGAAGCCTCTAAATAAGATCTGGTGCAACCAATTGCCTTCAGAAGTCACATAATTATTTAAATAAAGTCCGCCTGTGTGCCAGCTGATCTGTCACATGATCTCAGTACATATACACCTGTTCTGAAAAGCCCCAGAGTCTGCAAAACCACTAAGCAGGGGGTCCATTATATTACTCAATACCTGTGTCCTGCACCTGACTCCGCTATAACTCAGGCACCCCGTAGTGCCGGAATACGTGGGTGAACAGGGCCTCTGCAGTTTGATGTGTTGGGCTCACACGTCACCCTCCTCTGGTCATCCTGGCATTGGTCGGACGGTGCGCTGCCTTGCTGGAATGTAATGGTGGCCCACTTTAGCTAAGGACTTGAGGGTTTATGTTTCCTCCTGCTCCGTATGTGCACAGTGCAAGGCACCTAGACACCTGCCCAGAGGGTAATTACAACCCCTTCCCATTCCACAACAACCGTGGTCACACCTATTGGTGGATTTCGTGACGGATCTTACCCCGTCGCGGGGTAACACCACGATCCTGGTAGTTGTGGATTGGTTTTCTAAGTCCTGCCGCCTTCTTCCTTTGCCCGGTCTCCCTACGACTCTACAAACTGCGGAGGCCCTGTTCACCCACGTATTCCGGAACTACGGGGTGCCTGAGGATATAGTTTCTGATCGGGGTCCCCAATGTACGTCTAGAGTCTGGAGGGCGTTTATGGAACGTCTGGGGTTCTCGGTCAGCATTACCTCAGGTTTTCACCCCGAGAGTAACGGGCAAGTGGAAAGAGTCAACCTGGATGTGGGTAGGTCTCTGCGGTCCTATTGCCAGGACCAGCCGGGGGAGTGGGCGGTTTACATTCCCTGGGCGGAGATGGCCCAAAACTCCCTCCGCCACTCCTCTACCAACATATCACCATTTCGGTGTGTGCTGGGTTATCAGCCGTTCCTGGCACCTTGGCATCAGAGCCATATCGAGGCTCCTGCGGTGGATGAATAGTTTAGGTACTCAGAGGAGACATGGAACGCTGACCATGTGCGGCTACAAAGGGACGTCAGGAGGCAAAAGGCGAGTGCTGACCGCCACCGCAGTGAGGCCCCGGTGTATGCACCGGGGGATTGGGTCTGGCTCTCGACCCGAAACCTGCCCCTTCACCTGCCCTGCCGGAAGCTGGGTCCTAGGTTTGTGGGGCCATTTAAATTCCTGAAGTGACTGAACAAGGTTTGTTATAGGTTACAACTCCCTCCTGATTATCACATTGTGGCTGGTCCAGTCCAGCAGTCTGAGGTGCGGGAGGTTCCTCCGCCCCCTCTAGACATCGAGGGGGTCCCGGTGTATACCGCACGAGCCATCATGGACTCAAGGCGTCGGGCTAGGGGCCTTCAGTACCTAGTGGAGTGGGAGGGGTACGGCCCGGAGGAGAGATGCTAGGTACCGGTGGAGGACATCCTAGATCCTTCATTGCTACAGGTGTTTCACCGTCTCCACCCGGATCGCCCTCCGGTTCGTCCCCGAGGCCGGTGTCGGCGCGCTGCTGGAACCGCGCGTCAAGGGGGGTTACTGTCACAACTTCCGCCGAAGTCGGCCCTTCTCCTTGTTTGGGTGGTGTTCGGCGGTCGACGTCACCGGCTTTCTCGTCACCATCGATCCATGTTTCAGTTTCGTTTTAGTCAAAGCCCAGTCTGTATTACACAAACACCTGGTTTCAATTACATATCACAATCCTTATTTAACCCTCTGGCATACATTCCTGTTCTGTCCGTGATTGTTTATGTCGTTAGTGGTTGTGTTATGTGCTAGTGTTTTTTGTATGTTCCTATTGGGAATTTTGCTTGATTTTGAGTAAACTCCGTTATGTTACTCAATACCTGTGTCCTGCGCCTGACTCCGCTACAACTCTGCACCCAATCGTTGACACACGGAGCACCATTAAAGCCATTATACAAAAATTGAAAGAATATGGCACCACAACAAACCTGTGGGACACTCCCCAAACAGATGGATGAAGGTACTTTGACCAGATGAGACTACAATTGAGCTTTTTGGCCATCAAGATAAACACTATGTCTGGCACAATTCCAACACCTCTAATCTCCCCGAGAACACCATCCGAGAACACCATGTTTTTGGTCAGAATTGGGAAACTGGTCAGATTTGAAGGAATGATGGATGGCGCTAATTACAGAGAAATTCTTGAGGGAAACCTGTTTCAGTCTTCCAGAGATTTGAGACTGGGACGGAGGTTCACCTTCCAGCAGGACAATGATCCTAAGCATACTGCTAAATCAACGCTCGAGTGGTATAAGGGGAAACATTTAAATGTCTTCGAATGGCCTAGTCAAAGCCCAGACCTCAATCCAATTGAAAATCTGTGGTATGACTTAAAGATTGCTGTACACCAGCGGAACCCATCCAACTTGAAGGAGCTGGAGCAGTTTTGCCTTGAAGAATGGGCAAAAATCCAAGTGGCTAGATGTGCCAAGCTTATAGAGACATGCTCTAATTGCTGCAAAAGATGGCTCTTCAAAAATATAAAGTTCTGTTTTTCTTGCTTGTTTCACACACAAAAAATAGATTGCATCTTCAAAGTGGTAGGCATGTTGTGTAAATTAAAATGATACTACAGGCCACCAAAAAATCTCTTAATTCCAGGTTGTAAGGCAAAAAATAGGAAAAATGCCAAGGGGGATCAATACTTTCGCAAACCCCTGTAAATCCTTCTTTGCTGATGTGAAGAAGATATCATAATTTTTTTAACAAGCCATAGAAAGTTGTTTGCAATTTCAGTTTAATCCACCAGAAAAGATAATACAACAAATATTGTGGTTAAACTCAAATATACTATGTTATCATTTGGAACCTTTAGCAAAAAAAAACTTTATTATTTGGAACCTTTATCAAGTGGAAGGGGGGGGAGTAAGGAACTTGTCTGTCTGCCCTGCATTAAAGACAAAAATTTGTTCAAGAAAATTGTGAAAAATAAAAATATATACCAGTTTCATTTAAGGACCAAAAAATGTACAGCTGTACCATATAAATAGTTGGGGAGAGATTTTACTGTTTATCTAAAAAAAATGACATTGCAACCAGAGAACAGAAGAAATTGACATTGTTTACATCAAGCCAGCTTCTTTCTATGGTGCTACCTGTTCCAGGGTTATGGCTGTAACCATCAGAGGACTTTAAAATGAAATTGTGAACTCTGCAAACAACATTTCCACTCCGAGAATGGTAAATGACTGTATACATTCATTCAATACATTGAAATACAAAAAGCCTTCCACCCGTGATGGGCTATTAGTAGGACAATAGACTCTTGCCAAGTATGAGGGTCGGAAAGGAGGGTAGGGGGTGCATTGTAATTATACAAAAGCTCCTTAGATATTCTCTGTAAGGTTTTACACTTCTAAATCTATATCACAAACCAGAGTTTCCATAACAAAAAATGCCCCTTAGTTATTAATTTAGAATCCTCAAATCCTCTAAATTTAACTAGATCTACAGGGACATTTTATAGAATTCAATAATATATTTGTACCACTGTAGATGCTGTGTTTTCATATACAGTAGTGATGGACGGCTGGAGGCATTTTGTTTTTCACAAGCGTAGCAGGCTGTGAAATCTGCAAACAATGTTTCTATGATGGGCTATTAGCAGGACAATAGACTCTTTAACCTTTACAAAAGGATAGTCTAATAGCTTCGGCTAATGTAGGTATGAAAAATAATCCCCCCAATTTGCAATGTATTAAGTACTCTAAAGTTTTACATTTCTAACTCCAAACCTCATGCAACGGCAAATTGTCGGCTCAAGCATATACTGTATAGTATTTGTTCATCAACATCTTTATGCATTCGTTAATTAAATAATAATAAAAATACTATTTCAAAATGCAGATGTTTATTTCAACTATCAGCAGGACAATATGGAATAAATATCACTGAATGACAGAGCATGGGGACTGGTCTTTATAATTCAATCAGATTTTTATGTAGAAATGTAAGCATTATTTTGCTCTTCACTCAGTCACTTAGAAGCCTAGGCCTACTCCCGACCGGTCACAGCGCCATATTTTCCTAACTGAAATCCTTAATTAAAATCAATTTAGCTGTGATTGTAAAATTAATCAAGGCTCCCTTTATTATTTAGTTTTATAACTAAAATGCTTGACTGTATTTAAAGACATGTATGACTTGTATGCTGTGTGATGACATGCACAAATTAATGAGCGATTGACTGATGTACTGTATATTTAAGTAGACCTTTATGCCAATAAGTAAGTTATGCTAAAACAGCTACAGTAACATGCATTTTTGTTGGAATAGAAAAAAACATAATATTCATCAAATTGAGATACATTTCTAAAAATCTAAATCAATCCCAAATAGTTTTATTCAAGGCTCCCTTTGACTCTTTAGGCCTACAGCTCCATGTCATTTCAATAACTTAGCTTCTCAAAGATACCCTCTGTTGGGCAAACTAGCACTAACTACCATTAATGGCAACAATGGCTGACACTTAAATAACTTTGCGGCAGCCTGCAAGCTGTGCTGCAGTACGACGCAAATTTTAAAGGAAGAACCACTGTAGCTGGGGATTTAAACAAAGACACTTTTAGAAAAACACTACCGAAGTTCTACCAACACATTGACCGTAGTACTCACGCTGGAAAAACATTGGACCACTGCTACTCAACTTTTCGAAATGCCTAAAAAGGCCTTCCCCAGCCCTACCTTCGGAAAATCTGATCACGACTCCATTTTGCTCCTCCCTACCTATAGGCAGAAACTTTAAAAGCAAGTACCCATGCTAAGGTCTATTCAACACTGATCTGACCAATCGGAATCAATGCTTCAAGGCTGTTTTGATCACGCTGACTGGGATATGTTCCGGGTAGCCTCTGAGAATAATATCGATGAATACATGGATACAGTGACTGAGTTCATCAGAAAGTTCATCAGAAAGTGTATAGGAGGAGTTGTACCCACTGTGACTATTAAAACCTA
The DNA here is from genome assembly GCF_036934945.1 of Oncorhynchus masou masou. NCBI lineage: Eukaryota > Metazoa > Chordata > Actinopteri > Salmoniformes > Salmonidae > Oncorhynchus > Oncorhynchus masou. The sequence goes on from NC_088243.1 coordinate 45,371,927, forward strand.
CCCAACCAGAAACTGTGGATAGCATTCGTGCAAAGCGTGAAAGCATGAACTGAAAGCGTGAAACATTGCATTTTAACCATGGCAAACTGACTGGGATTATGGCATAAAACAGTGTAGTTATTCCATCCATAAGGCAATCAAACAGTCAACACATCAGTACAGAGACAGTGGAGTCACAATTCAACGGCTCAGATACGAGACGTATGTATCATGGAATACAAAGGGAAAACCAGCCATGTCGCTGACACGGACGGCTTGCTTCCAGACAAGCTAAACACCTTCTTAGCCCGCTTTGAGGGATAAAACAGTGCCACCGACGCGGCCCGCTACCAAGGACTGTGGGCTTTCCTTCTCTGTGGCCGACGTGAGTAAGACATTTAAGCGTGTTAACCCTCAAGGCTGCCGGCCTAGACGGCATCCCTAGCCGCGTCCTCAGAGCATGAGCAGACCAGCTGGCTGGAGTGTTTTACGTACATATTCAATCTCTCCCTATCCCTGTCTGCTGTCCCCACTTGATTCAAGATGTCCACCATTGTTCCTGTAACCAAGAAAGCAAAGGTAACTGAACTAAATTACTATCTCCCCGTAGCCCTCATTTCTGTCATCATGAAGTGCTTTGAGAGGATAGTTAAGGATCATATTACCTGACACCCTAGACCCACTTAAATTTGCACTGCACACTGACCTACACATTTTTGTAATTTGTGTGTTTTATTTAGTATTGTAAGGTATACTGCACACTTTGAGCTAGAATGTTCTTGGGTTGAGGTCAGTGGACTTAGTGACCAGGTCATAATTAAGTGCTCGAAAAAGCCGGTGTTTGGAGGTTATATTAGCACGGGTGTTGTTAAGCCCGAGACGAAGTTGAGTTCTTATCCCTTGCTTGCTAGCTAGCCAACTACGGCTAACACACATCAACCAGTACACCCAAAATAACATCAAAGAAGCTGCATTTGCATTTGTTTAACCTCTTGAAACTCGTTTTAAAACGTTCCCGTTTTAAACAAGATATTTTGTCACAAAAAGATGCTTGACTATGCATATAATTGATAGCTTTGGAAAGAAAACACTGAATTTTCCAGAACTGCAAAGATATTGTCTGTGAGTGCCCCAGAACAGGAGCTACAGGCAAAACCAAGATGAAACGGCAACCAGGAAATGAGCAGGATTTTTGAGGCTCTGTTTTCCATTGTCTCCTTATATGGCTGTGAATGCGACAGGAATGAGCCTGCCCTATCTATCGTTTCCCCAAGGTGTCTGCAGCATTGTGACGTATTTGTAGGCATATCATTGGAAGATTGACCATAAGAGACTACATTTGTCAGGTGTCCGCCCGGTGTCCTCCGTCGAAATTGGTGCGTCATTTTCAGCTGCTGGTATTTTTCCATGGGATTCTGAGACGAAAGCAGGCTTCCATGAAAGGCAATATCAATGAAAAGATATGTGAAAAAACACCTTGAGGATTGATTCTAAACAACGTTTGCCATGTTTCGGTCGATATAATGGAGTTAATTTGGAAAAAGTTTGACGTTTTGGTGACTGAATTTTCGTTTAGTTTCGGTAGCCAAATGTGATGTATAAAACGGAGCAATTTCTCCTACACAAAGATTCTTTCAGGAAAAACTGAACATTTGCTATGTAACTGAGAGTCTCCTCATTGAAAACATCCGAAGTTCTTCAAAGGTAAATGATTTTATTTATTTGGTTATCTGGTTTTTGTGAAAATGTTGCGTGCTAAATGCTACGCAAAATGCTAAGTTAGCTTGCAATACTCTTACACAAATGCTTGATTTGCTATGGTTCAAAAGCATATTTTGAAAATCTGAGATGACAGTGTTGTTAAGAAAAGGCTAAGCTTGAGAGCAGGTATATTATTTTCATTTCATTTGCGATTTTCAGAAATCGTTAATGTTGCGTTATGCTAATGAGCCTGAGGCTGTATTCACGATCCCGGATACGGGATGGGTAGTATCAAGAAGTTAAGGTTCGTGATTTCACCTGGCATAGAACATGTGCTCTCTCATCACGATACTTTTCAGAGGATCTAGCCAATCAACTTCCACAACTAACACAAACACTTCAAACTGAAGCTGGAAATACAACAAACTAGCTGCATTCTGTTTCGTTTTTCCTATTTTTCTATTGACATTCCTTTGTATATATCCATAAAAATGATGCCGATTCATGATTTTGACTGGCTGAGAAAAGCGGTCTGTCTCGTCCTGACACATTTATCCTCAATGAGACAGTGGAGATCAAATTTCAATATTGCTTGTTTACAACTGAGACCAAGTTTATAAATTGCCTGGTTGGGCTGATGAGACAGTTGATTGCGCAGTGAGATGGAACAGTGAATAGGCATTTCAATATCATTGGCTTTGCCAGTGGTAACTTGTGCAATAGACACCGTCTGGAGCGTGAATTTAACCAAACAGCATCCAGGATTAGATCCACCCGTTGTATAATGCACTTTATTCTCTCATCTGTGAACCTATTAGTCTCAGGTTTGTTTTATCATATACATGCCAGAGGAAGTTTTCAATCAATAAGTAATATAATATTTGCAGTAGCCACCCATCACATTTAGTGTCCATTTGTCAAGTGACAGGTCTTGATTTTACATAACATATTGCATACTATATTCATAGTCACCCTTATGTCAAGGAGCATGACATTAAGTCATTGGAATATTCATAAAGCTGTTATGACATGGGATGACAAATATTGTGTGAAGACCTTATTATGAATTCAACTTTAGGCATGGTGTGATCCCTTTTCCCACACTGAAATGGCATGTGTACACCTATTCCTTGTATTGCAATGGTATGCATATAGTTCAATCATACAAATTAATTTTATTGAAGAACATTTGTAACAAGTGGCTGAATTTGCATGTGAAAGTGATAGTCACACATACAAGACTGTGTCCACTACAGTTGAACTTGTTTCCTTCCACCACTTCAGTGTAAATCTGAATTGAATCAGGTATTGGTTAGGTCTGCACCTCCTCCTGTTGCTATAACTCTTTATTGGAAAACAGACCCAGCTCAATATACCATGATGTTTTCCCCCCCAAAAAATATGGGAAAGGAATCAATGGTGTTAAAACATTAAATCCTCAATTCACTTCACACAGCCGTCGAAAGTGACAAACAAAATTATGAGATACAGCTGAAGTTGGGGCTTACGTTTTTAATGCCGCTGCTCACCTGAACTGAGAAACTCACTGGAGAGTGAAGGATTTAAAGAGGTCTGGCAAAACAATGTGCCATTACATTTTACAGACGGCTGCTCTCACCTCACCTCCTTTTTCAGATTGGTTAACCTTTCGTTTTTTTGTTGTTCTTTAAAAATATTTGAGAGGTCAATAGGAGGACCAACATGGCTATGAGGCACAGGGCACTGTTGCTGTAGATCTGCACTCTTTGTCTTCATCTTTTTTGAGAGCACGAACATATTGAAACGGAGAACACATTTTGTGCAATCTTGCATCAGCTGTTTATCTCGTGTCAGCTGTTTTCAATATTCTCAACCTTATCAAAGCATTGTCAACTGCTCGTACCTCCTAATGTCCTCAATAAGACATTCCTCGAAAATCGTCCAAAATTCAAATGTGCAAGTACATTAGTAAAAACAAAAGTAATAAAAGCAAATTAGATAGGTAGCAAGAACAGCAAGTCCCTTGTTTCCCTTTTTACCCTCCGGAAATACGGTAGGAATGTAAGGTCGACACGAGCGGGACTTCCATTGCAAATCCTCATCCACCCAAGTGAAGCGCCACACCCTCTTGTGTCAGATGGTGAAAGAAATCACAAAAGTGCATCCATGCATTCAGCTCTGTGGACTGTGCATCGCACTAAAGGAAGTAAAGTGGGTGGGATGAACTAATTTACCAACCCCTCCAGTTTAGTTCAAACTATTTTTTGTATTTATTTTTTTGAATATACACAACTCTTTTTGCCAGGCCAAAAGCCAACTGGGGTCTTGTTCATTAGCTGACCAAATACTTCTAAGACCTTCTGAAACCTTTAGATACATTTACTTGACCAGGGAGTAGTGCTTCTGCTTGAAAACGTTCAATCCTGCTAAGTGAAGACAAACGTGACAAAGCACTGTCAGCAAAGAAAGGCTCTGACTTTGGTCAATGATAATAGGTTCCAACAGAAATCCTGATTCACCGCTATTTGGGAGGAAGGACAAATAGAAGTGAGAGAAATCTACACCCCTAGAACCTATTGAAGGTTCAGGTTACCCTAGGTCAGAGCGGGAGGGTGGAGCAGGGATGGGCACGCTTCATGTTCGTGCTCCATCTCTTGTCCAGGCCCTTACTCATCACTTTTCTGAGGAGGCAGCACTTAATTTGAGGATCATGAACCAGCATCAGCTTATTCCTCTTTCTCTTGTGTTGTATTTGCTCTTTCAATTCGATCCCAGTGCCAAACCAACATGAAGACTGTCAACATAATCTTTGAGTTAGTGACAATGTATTGAGCTACACATCTAGTCAATCAATGCAGTTATGCTTGTCACGGCTGTTGAAGGATGACTGGAGGCCGTCGCTGGGGGCTCCGGACTGGAGGGCGTCGCTGGAGGCTCCGGACTGGAGGACGTCGCTTCTTGCCATGGATCATCACTGGAGTGGAGAGACACACAGGAGGCCTGGCTCTGGGAGCAGGCACAGGACTCACCAGGCTGGGAAGATATATAGGAGGCCTTGTCCTTGGCTGAGGCCCCGGATACACTGGGCCTTGGAGGCGCACTGAAGGTCTCGAGCTAAGAGCCTGCACAACCCGTCCTGGCTGGATGGTGACTTTGGCCTGGCACGTGCGGAGCGCAGGCACAGGACGCACTGGACGCACTGTCCTTTGACGTCCAGGATTTCCTCCCATGTCCAGGATTCCATTACATTCTTCTCTTCCTTACCACGCTGCTTGGTCCGTTGGTGGTGGGAAGTTCTGTCACGGCTGTGGAAGGATGCGCAGCGTGGTGAGCATACATTTTCCTTTTTATTTGAAAAAAGACCCCGAACAAAACAATACACACTACAAAACAAACCGTGAAGCTAAAGGCTATGTGCCCTAAACAAAGACAACTTCCCACAAAGAAAGGAGGGAAAACGGGCTACCAATCAGAGACAAGGATAGACAGCTGTCCCTGATTGAGAACCATACCCGGCATAAATAATAGAAATACAAAAATCATAGATAACAAAACATAGAATGCCCACCCCAAATCACACCCTGACCAAACCAAATAGAGACATAAAAAGGCTCTCTAAGGTCAGGGCGTGACAATGCTGCGTGACAAAAAAGGGATAATCAGAACAGGCCTTATATTATTAGCACCCTTGTAGCCTGTCATCCTTTTCTGATGTTTAAAAACCTAGTCATGTCCATGACTCCCTGATCTTTCACTGGGATTTCAGAGTGGGTCATAGCGGGCCCACAGAGCTCGTAAAACTCATCTCAATTGCAAACAATCGCTCACTGAGCTTTGCTCCATTAGTCAGCTCTCATGCTATATTAACCTGTTGCGTCGCGCAATCCCGGATCCGGGATTCTATTTATAGCCTCAAACTCATTAGCATAACGCAACGTTAAATATTCATGAAAATCGCAAATGAAATGAAATAAATATATTTGCTCTCAAGCTTAGACTTTTGTTAACAACACTGTCATCTCAGATTTTCAAAATATGCTTATCAACCATAGCTAAACAAGCATTTGTGTAAGAGTATTGATTGCTAACATGGCTATAAGCCTAGAATTCAGCCAGCAACATTTTCACAAAAACAAGAAAATAATTCAAATAAAATCATTTACCTTTGAAGAACTTCAGATGTTTTCAATGAGGAGACTCTCAGTTAGATAGCAAATGTTCAGTTTTTCAAAAAAATATTGTTTTGTTCACGTTTGGCTATGAAAAAAACCTGTATACAGTTATAGCCTCAAGCTCATTAGCATAATGTAACGTTAACGATTTCTGAAAATTGCAAATAAAATGAAAATAATGCGCCTACTCTCAAGCTTAGCCTTTTCTTAACAACACTGTCATCTCAGATTTTCAAAATATGCTTTTGAACCATAGAAATTGACTAATTTGTGTAAGAGTATGCTAAGCTAGCTTAGCATTTTGAGTAGCATTTAGCACGCAACATTTTCACAAAAACCAGATAACCAAATAAAAAAATCATTTACCTTTGAAGAGCTTCGGATGTTTTCAATGAGGAGACTCTCAGTTACATAGCAAATGTTCAGTTTTTCCTGAAAGCATCTTTGTGTAGGAGAAATCGCTCCGTTTTGTACATCACATTTGGCTACCGAAACGAACCGAAAATTCAGTCACCAACATCGTCAAACTTTTTCCGAATTAACTCCATAATATCGACCGAAACATGGCAAACGTTGTTTGGAATCAATCCTCAAGGTGTTTTTTCACATATCTCTTCATTGATATATCGTTCGTGGAAGCATGCTTTCTTCTCTGAATTCCATGGAAAAATACTTGCAGCTGAGTTTTGCGCACTAATTTCGGCGCAGGACACCGGGCGGACACCTGGTAAATGTGGTCTCTTATGGTCAATCTTCCAAGGATATGCCTACAAATACGTCACAATGCTGCAGACACCTTGGGGAAACGACATTTTCTCCTTTGTAGTCAGATTAATAGAGGCAGACTCATTCCTCTCGCGTTCACAGCCATATAAGGAGACAATGGAAAACGGAGCCTCAAAAATCCTGCTCATTTCCTGGATGCCGTCTCATCTTGGTTTTGCCTGTAGCTCACGTTCTAGGGCACGCACAGAGAATATCTTTGCAGTTCTGGACACGTCAGAGTGTTTTCTTTCCAAAGCTACCAATTATATGCATAGTCGAGCATCTTTTTGTGACAAAATAAAACTGGCACGTCTTTTTATCCAAAAATGATATAGCGCCCCTAGAGTTTCAAGAGGTTAAAGTAAAACAATGTTTTGGAAATACATAATGCCATCTAACCAGTTATCAAATAACCGGTATATGCAGTTATCTTAGCAAGAAAGCCAGCCAGCTAAAGTTATTTTAGCCTGATAGCTAGCCTAACCAGCTAACTAGCCAACCACCACAGTTGACATAGCTTAGTAGTAAGCCAGAGAACAAGCACAGGCAGGAACCCACAGAACACAACAACAACAAAAAAGCCAGCAGATATAACGTACATAGAGCAGAGACATACCGATAGTTACCAAAGTCAAAGAAGTGCCGAGGAGAGGGAGTGTCAGCTGATCCAATAGCGATATAGTTAGGTAAATCCACATTGAATTTAAACGGTTTATCTCCATCACGGCTGACACTCACAATGCACCAGTAGGTCAGTAGGAAATAGAGGTTACAGACTTCACATTCACGCTAGGCACAGCACCTGGTTTCAGTCGGAGTCTCATTCCAAATGCTGCCTTCCACTGATTATACTAAGCCATCAAATCCTCCAGGGTGACATGCGCACAGTTCCCATACTCCAAATCCGCTCGCTTCAACCGGACAAACTGGTTCCACTTCAAAGCTAGCTTCTCTTTTTTGGGCCACAAATGAGTCAATGCCCTTCCTTGTGGATATTACTCCACTATGTGGGTATTACTGCACAAGCTACGAATGACGGAAAACTACTGCAACACTTGTTCACTCAACTACCAATACCAAATGCACAGAAGATGAGGAGATTAAGCTTTTCGCATGAATTTATATGGTTTCTTTGTGGATGTACCGAGTAGCTCACCAGTGCCAACACGTGGTTTGGAATGCAATTACATGCTAGCATGGCTAGTAGCTAACGTTAGCCACCTGGAACTAGCACTGGTTTTCCATATTATGTTGATAAATAGTGCATTGTGGGTAGTTCCAAAGATATCCGGAAATAAGTTAATAAAAATGTAAAAATGCTCAAACACAACTATGTTTGTAGATACAGGTAACCAGATCGTGTCTACAACTAAATGACTAAGTCTGTGACCACACTGTGTTAGTTTGGTGAGTAAAAACTCATGCTTCCTACACTTTAAACAATAGTATATCTATTCAAATCACATCAAAACCACTACTGCATTAAAATGAGGAAAGGTGGAGTGGATCCAAAACAATATATTGATATCTCATGTGTAATTCGAACATGTAGCACATAGCTCATTGAAGACAAATTATTTGAATGTGCTTGCACCTGCGTAAATTACAAATAGTATTCTGTGAAAAACAGCTATTTTAATTCAGCTGGACAATGCACATTTTAATTTATTTTTTACAACATTTAGCCAGGAATGACAAAAGGATTCTTTGTTAAAATTATTAGCCGACTTAAAATCAAATCAAATCAAATTTATTTGTCACATACACATGGTTAGCAGATGTTAATGCGAGTGTAGCGAAATGCTTGTGCTTCTAGTTCCGACAATGCAGTAATAACCAACAAGTAATCTAACTAACAATTCCTAAACTACTGCCTTATACACAGTGTAAGGGGATAAAGAATATGTACATAAGGATATATGAATGAGTGATGGTACAGAGCAGCATAGGCAAGATACAGTAGATGGTATCGAGTACAGTATATACATATGAGATGAGTATGTAAACAAAGTGGCATAGTTAACGTGGCTAGTGATACATGTATTACATAAGGATGCAGTCGATGATATAGAGTACAGTATATACGTATGCATATGAGAAGAATAATGTAGGGTAAGTAACATTATATAAGGTAGCATTGTTTAAAGTGGCTAGTGATATATTTACATCATTTCCCATCAATTCCCATTATTAAAGTGGCTGGAGTTGAGTCAGTGTCAGTGTGTTGGCAGCAGCTTAACAGTCTGATGGCCTTGAGATAGAAGCTGTTTTTCAGTCTCTCGGTCCCAGCTTTGATGCACCTGTACTGACCTCGCCTTCTGGATGATAGCAGGGTGAACAGGCAGTGGCTCGGGTGGTTGATGTCCTTGATGATCTTTATGGCCTTCCTGTAACATCGAGTGGTGTAGGTGTCCTGGAGGGCAGGTAGTTTGCCCCCGGTGATGCGTTGTGCAGACTTCACTACCCTCTGGAGAGCCTTACGGTTGAGGGCGGAGCAGTTGCCGTACCAGGCGGTGATACAGCCCACCAGGATGCTCTCGATTGTGCATCTGTAGAAGTTTGTGAGTGCTTTTGGTGACAAGCCGAATTTCTTCAGCCTCCTGAGGTTGAAGAGGCGCTGCTGCGCCTTCTTCACGATGCTGTCTGTGTGAGTGGACCAATTCAGTTTGTCTGTGATGTGTATGCCAAGGAACTTAAAACGTGCTACTCTCTCCACTACTGTTCCATCGATGTGGATAGGAGGGTGTTCCCTCTGCTGTTTCCTGAAGTCCACAATCATCTCCTTAGTTTTGTTGACGTTGAGTGTGAGGTTATTTTCCTGACACCACACTCCGAGGGCCCTCACCTCCTCCCTGTAGGCCGTCTCGTCGTTGTTGGTAATCAAGCCTACCACTGTTGTGTCGTCCGCAAACTTGATGATTGAGTTGGAGGCGTGCGTGGCCACGCAGTCGTGGGTGAACAGGGAGTACAGGAGAGGGCTCAGAACGCACCCTTGTGGGGCCCCAGTGTTGAGGATCAGCGGGGAGGAGATGTTGTTACCTACCCTTAGCAGTGTACGCTGCAGCATTTCATTTCAGCCCCCCAGCAGTCAGCAGTCTCTCTCCATAAACAGTGTAGATTAGAGGAATCAATAGCACGGCTGATTGGATATGTATTCACCACGGTGGGGAATAGAAAGGATTCCATGGCAGCATTTTAACTGCCACCCTATTCCCTTCGTAGTGCACTACTGTTAGCACAGTTGTGAAGAAGATGCGGCAGTGCCTCTTTTCTCTCAGCAGTCTGAAATGATTTGTCAGGGCCCCTCAGATCCTTAGGAACTTTTACAACTGCTCCATTGAGAGCCCCCTGACTGGTTGTATCACCGTCTTTTATGGCAATGGCACCGCCCTCAACCGGAAGGCCCTACAAAGGGTGGCGTGGACGGTGCAACACATCACTGGAATTGAGCTCCCAGCCATCCAGAATGTACAAGCCAGGCGGTGTCTGAGAGAGGCTCGAAAAATTGTCAAAGACTCCAGCCACCAGAGAGAGATATGAGATATGGACTGTTTTCCATGCTCCCGTTTGGCTCAGACCAACAGACTCCTAAACAGCTTCTATCCCCTGGCCATAAGACTGTTAAATTGCTAACAACTACGCTGCTGCTAAAATGATTATTGATTAGATGTATTACTACCACTGCGCTGCTGTTTGTGTTTGCATTTCTAGTTGTTATGGATCCCCCAGCAGATACTCTTCCCGGGATCCAGCAAAAATTAAGGCAGTAGTATACATTATAATATATTTTTTTTTACATTAAAATGTGTTTTACAATACATTAAGTGTGTTCCCTCCGGCCACTAATCTACTACACACACAATCCAGGTATATGTGTGTGTGTATAGTTTACCATTAGTACCTATCTATTTTATCTTGCTACTGGGCACTTTTACTCCTGTTCACATGTATATATTTGTATCTATATATTTATCTTGCTACTGGTCAATATTACTCCTGTTTACGTGTATATCTGCCTATCACGCTTACATGCTGACCACACCGCTTGCATCGCAAAATACATTTACACGTACATGTTATTCAAACATTGCACCCACAGTGCTCGCAAGCGTCAATTAGCGTCTGCATAGCCAGGCGCTAAAATATAACTTAATTGTTAATGTGGTATTGGCACTATAGCATCCTCTATTATTTCTTGTTTTCTTTTTATATATTTTTTATTATTAGTAATATTATTTTTGACATTGATTACAGCACTGTTGGGTAGAGCTTGCAAGTTAAGTATTTCACTATACTTGTGCTGTTGACCAAAGTCCTATGGGCCCTGGCGTGCACTATATAGAGAATAGGGTGTAATTTGTGAAGCAACCTACAGGTAGTTGACTGAGACTGCCACCTGGTACATTATAAAGAAAGGAAAGACACTACAATGTTTCCATGACAAGGGAGCCAATGCCATCAAGCCAGCTTCAATGTTTCCCTGAATGAATGTTTCAGATAACTTCCACTCCTGAAGAGAGTAGTGGGAAAGATAATTGTTTCTTCCTTTGCTATTGAGACCAACATGATAGTATAAACCCTTAATGACTTTATTGTTACGACAAATGAGTGAGGAGGTGTGGAGTCAGGCGCAGAGAGCAAAAGATGTGGGAAAAAACACACTTTAATGTCCCGGAAAAATAACATGAACAAAAGTAGGAAAACAAATGATCAGAAATATTAATAATAACGGACAGCGCAAAACCCAAAATACAAACAAAATACACTCAAACATAGAACAGACGAACAAGCCCGCACGAAACAGAAGCGGGCTGAACAAACTATATATAACCCTACCCTAACAACCAAACAAGAAACAGGTGATACCAATCAGACAAAACCAAAGGAACACAGAACAACGGATCGGTGATAGCTAGTAGACCGGCGACGACGACCGCCGAGCACCACCCGAACAAGAAGGGGAGTCACCTTCGGTAATATTCGTGACAGTACCCCCCCCTGACGCGCAGCTCCCACAGCGCGCCAACGCTGGCCTCGGGGACGACCCGGGGGCCGAGGCGCTGGGCGATCCGGACGGAGGCGATGGAACTCTCTCAACATAGATGGATCTAGAATATCCCTCACCGGAACCCAGCACCTCTCCTCCGGACCGTACCCCTCCCAGTCAACGAGGTACTGCAAGCCCCTCACCCGGCGTCTCGAGTCCAGAATAGCTCGTATATTGTACGCCGGGGACCCCTCGATGTCCAGAGGGGGCGGAGGAACCTCCGGAACCTCACCTTCCTGCATGGGACCAGCTACCACCGGCCTGAGAAGAGACACATGAAACGAGGGGTTAATACGATAATACGAAGGAAGTAATAATCGATAACAAACCTCGTTTATTCTCCTCAGGACTTTAAATGGCCCTATACACTGCGGACCCAGCTTCCGGCAGGGCAAGCGGAGGGGCAGGTTTCGGGTCGAGAGCCAGACCCTGTCCCCAGGTGCAAACACGGGGGCCTCACTGCGGTGACGGTCAGCGCTCTTCTTCTGCCTTACACTCGCTTGGTGTAATGACTCTTGGACAGCCCTCCAGGTCTCCTTAGAGCGCTGCACCCACTCCTCCACCGCAGGAGCCTCAGTCTGGCTCTGATGCCACGATGCCAGGACTGGCTGGTACCCCAACACGCACTCAAATGGTGACATGTTGGTAGAGGAGTGGCTTAGTTAGTTCTGGGCTATTTCTGCCCAGGGAATATATCTCCCCCACTCCCCTGGCCGGTCCTGGCAATACGACCGCAGAAACCTACCCACCTCCTGGTTCACTCTCTCCACCTGCCCATTACTCTCCGGGTGATACCATGAGGTCAGGCTGACCGAGACCCCCAGACGTTCCATAAATGCCCTCCAAACACGGGAGATAAACTGGGGGCCCCGATCAGAAACTACATCCTCGGGCACCCCGTAGTGCCGGAAGACATGGGTGAAAAGAGCATCCGCAGTCTGTACGGCCGTAGGGAGACCGGGCAATGGGATAAGACGGCAGGACTTAGAGAACCGATCCACAACGACCAGGATCGTTGTGTTACCCTGAGAGGGGGGAAGGTCAGTAAGAAAATCCACCGATAGATGGGTCCACGGCCGTTGTGGAACGGGAAGAGGTTGTAATTTACCTCGTGGCAGGTGTCTAGGAGCCTTACTCTGGGCGCACACCGAACAGGAGGAGACAGAATCGCACATCCATCCTCAAAGTGGGCCACCAGTACTTCCTCTGAAGACCTCGCACTGTCCTAAAAATACCTGGGTGACCCGACGAGGGTAGACAATGAGCCCATCGAATCAATTGATCACGAACAGCCAGCGGCACGTACCTACGACCCTCCGGACACTGTGGAGGCGCAGGTTCCTCCCTTAGCGCCCGCTCGATGTCCCCGTCCACATCCCATACTACTGGTGCCACCAGCTTAGCTGCCGGAATGATGGGAGTAGGATCGATGGACCTGTCCTCAGTGTCATAGAGTCTTGACAGCGCATCGGCCTTAGTGTTGAGGGAACCTGGTCTATACGAGATAGTGAAACGAAATCTGGTGAAAAACATGGCCCACCTTGCCTGACGAGGTTTCAGTCTCCTAGCTGATCGGATATACTCCAGGTTACGGTGGTCAGTCCAGATAAGGAAAGGGTGCTTAGCCCCCTCAAGCCAGTGTCTCCACACCTTCAGGGCCTTTTACCGTGGTCGGAGTCGGCCAATTACGCACGGCCTTTACGCGGTCAGCCTCCATTACCAATCCAGAGCTGGAAATGCAATAACCCAGGAAGGAAACTGATCGTTTGGAAAACTCACATTTCTCCGCCTTCACATACAGGTCATGCTCCAGCAGTCGTCTAAGAACCTTGCGCACCAGAGATACATGCGCAGTGCGTGTAGCGGAGTAGATCAAAATATCGTCAATATACACCACTACACCCTGTCCATGCAGGTCTCTGAGAATCTCATCCACGAAGGATTGAAATATAGCTGGAGCATTCTTTAAACCGTATGGCATGACGAGGTACTCATAATGGCCAGAAGTAGTGCTAAATGCAGTTTTCCACTCATCTCCATCCCGAATACGCACCAGATTATAAGCACTCCCGAGATCCAGTTTAGTGAAGAACTGCGCTCCGTGAAATGATTCCACTGCCATAGCAATGAGAGGTAGTGGGTAACTAAAACCCACCGTGATGGAATTTAGACCTCTATAATCAATACACGGACGCAAACCACCATCTTTTTTCTTCACAAAAAAAGAAACTCGAAGAGACAGGTGACATGGAGGGCCGAATGTACCCCTGTCTATGGGGGTGGTAATTGGGTCGCCTTCTTTTTACTGAAAATGATAGCCAAATCATCATACTCAGCTGGAATGCGCACGGTGGAAACCTGGTCTGGACTCTCCACCGTTGTCGCACCGATGGAAACCCTACACACCTGCCTGAACACTCATCAGACCACCCCTGGAGAGTTCCCTGTTTCACGAAATCGTAGGATTATGAATAGCTAGCCAGGGAATCCCCAGTACCACTGGAAACGAATGTGAATCGATAAGGAACAGACTAATTTGCTCCTTGTGATTCCCCTGCGTAATCATCTCCAACGAAATTGTGGCTTTCTTCACCAGCCCTGACCCTAATGGTCGACTATCTAAAGAGTGCACGGGAGAAGGGGGTCTACTTTTACTAACGGAATCCTCAACCTCTGAGCGAGTCTGCGATCTATAAAGTTTCCAGCTGCGCCTGAATCTACCAGTGCCTTATGCTGGAGAGAAGGAGAATAATTAAGGAAACAAATTAATAAGAACATGTGACCAACAGGAAACTCTGGGAGAGTGTGGTGCTTACTCACCTGGGGTGACCGAGGAGTGTTCTGCCTGCCTTCTCGATTGCCAGATGAATTCCTCCAGCACCGACCAGACGTGTGCCCTCTCCGGCCACAACTGGTACAGGAGGAGCTTCCTCCTCCGATCTCCCTAGACGCAGTCCCCTCCTAGCTCCATCGGGATAGGAGCAGGAGGGTCAGGAGGTAGAACTGACAGGATCCTTTCAGAATGTCCGCGAGCAGCTAGCAGATGGTCCAACTGGATCGACAGGTCTATCAGTCCATCCAGGCTAAGTGTAGTGTCCCGACAGGCCATCTCCCTGCGGACGTCCTCTCTCAGGCTACATCTGTAATGGTCTATCAGGGCCCTGTCGTTCCACCCTGCTCGACCCTCTGGAGGGTGATCGAACACGGCCCTGAAATGGCGGGTGAACTCCGGGTAATTGTCCTTCGCTGAGTCGGGCCCGTTCCAGACCGCATTAGCCCACTCCAGGGCTCTACCTGTAAGGCATGTGATGAGGACCCACACTCTCTCCTCGTCCGAGGGAGCCGGCGAACGGTGGCCAGGTAGAGGTCTAGTTGAAGAAGGAATCCCTGGCACCCGGCACTGCTCCATCGTACTCCCTCGGAGGCGTAATGCGCAGAGCGCTGGAACCGGATCCAGATGGGGGAGATGGTAGAGTTGCTGGTGGGAGGGTCGGTGGGGTAGTAGGGAGACCATTCCTCTCCCAATGATCCATCCTCTCCATCATTTGATCCATCGCTGATCCTAGGCGATGGAGGATGGACGTGTGATGTAGGACTCTCTCCTCCATAGTGGGAAGAGGAGTGGTCGCTGCTCCTGCTGACTCCATATCGTGGTGCGGGCTTCTGTTACGACAAATGAGTGAGGAGGTGTGGAGTCAGGCGCAGAGAGCAAAGATGTGGGAAAAAACACGCTTTAATGTCCCGGAAAAATAACATGAACAAAAGTAGGAAAACAAATGATCAGAAATATTAACGGACAGCGTGAAACCCAAAATACAAACAAAATACACTCAAACATAGAACAGACGAACAAGCCCGCACGAAACAGAAGCGGGCTGAACAAACTATATATGACCCTACCTAACAACCAAACAAGAAACAGGTGATACCAATCAGACAAAACCAAAGGAACACAGAACAACGGATCGGTGATAGCTAGTAGACCGGCGACGACGACCGCTGAGCGCCACCCGAGCAAGAAGGGGAGTCACCTTCGGTAATATTCTTGACATTTATTGCATTTCATATACGTCTAAGTTGCATAAATAATTTTAATTGACAATCTGGAAAACATTGCCTAAATCATAGATTGTAATCAGCCAAAGTATTCCGGCAATAATGTATATTGATTACTCAATATGAGGTAGTTTAATAACGTGACTTAAGTTCTCTGCAAGAGCTGCATTTAAAATGTAAAATCAGATGCATCTGTCTATGTGACATGATTGTATGCAAGACTGCTCATTTGCAACATGTCATGTCACATACTTTATCTTAATTAATATGTCAATTCCTAGACATAGATTAATTAAACTTTTGCACAGCTGCCAAAGTTGCACTTCTCCAAGTAAAAGTATACAGAAAACTTTAAAGTATATTTGGACAGTCCCCTATGGATGATCCATAGATGCTCAAACAATCAACTGCAAGAAAAAAAATTGACTCAAAGGTCACGTTCCTATGTCCATACTAGCACATCACTTAGAATGCATGCCCAATACATTCCTTCAATACTATAAGTAATGTATACGCTAGTTGGTAAATCTGTCCTGGAGAAAGTGAGATATTTCCTCAGTCAGAGGTTGTCAGATAAATGTTCCCATTTTAATATCAAAGAGCAAGCCTCTTAATCAGCTTCTCAATGTGTCAGCATATGATAGTGGTGGCCCTTGAGGAACGCTGACAAGGCAGCCACTTGGCAGGAGTGGGAATGAACCATGGCAATGGCCTTAGTGGAGAGCCATCAGCCAGGTGGACGAGGATTATTTATCGCCCACACCTTGGGTCCTGTTTGGGAAGGGCAGAGAGGTTGGACACAGAGGTTGTCAAAAATGTATCGCTCACCATACCTAGTGACATTTATAATAAAAAACATATTATTATTTTGTCTAGGAGATGATGGGTAAAAACGATTTGATGTACAGTGTATTCAGAAAGTATTCACACCCCTTGACTTCTTCCACATTTTTTTGTGTTACATCCTGAATTTTAAATAGATTAAATTGAGATATTTGTATTATTATTACTGGCCTAAACACAATGACCCATAATGTCAAAGTGGAATTGTGATTTTAGAAATTTGTAGAAATTATTTTTTAAATGAAAAGCTGAAATGTCGTGTCAATGTATTAAACATTTTGCTGTTACAATTATCTGTACGGTCCCTTAGTCGAGTGGTTCATTTCAAACAAAGCTTCAACCACAAACCCCAGTGAGGTTTTCAAATGCCTCACAAAGAAGGGTAGCTATTGGTAGATGGGTAAAAGTGTAAAAAGCAGACATTTAATATCCCTTTGAGCATGGTGAAGTTATTAATTACACTTTCGATAGTGTATATATACACCCAGTCACTACAAAAATACAGCCGTCCGTCCTAATTCAGTTGCCTGAGAGGAAGGAAAATTAATGGCTGTGATAGGAGAAAACTGAGGATGGATCATCAACATTGTAGTTACTCCACAATACTAACCTAATTGACAGAGTGAAAAGAAGGAAGACTGTACATAATAAAAATAGTCCATTACATGTAACCTGTTCGTAATAAGGCAGTAAAGTAAAACTGAAAAAGATGTGGCAAAGCAATTCAATATTTGTCCTGAATACAAAGTGTTCTGTTTGGGGTAAATCCAATAGAACACATTACTGAGTACCAATCTTCATATTTTCTAGCTGACTTGTTATCATGTTATTCTTGTAATCGTTAAGGACTGGGGAGATTTTCATGGCAAAAAATAACCTGAATGGAGCTAAGCAGTGGCTAAATCATAGAGGAAAACCTGTCTGCTTTCCACCAGACACTGGTGGTGTCAGAGTCGTGTGTATAGGTGGCAGGGAAGTCAGGCGCAGGAGAGTCAAACGGAGTGTAAAATGGAGTCTTTTAATGAATGTCCACGTAACATGCTCCATAACACTAATAATAATAGAATATAAACAAACATGGGTACGAGGACCGGTCACGCACCTATACAATAAACACAACACTGACAATAAACAATCTCTGACAAAGACATGAGGGGAAACAGAGGGTTAAATACACCACAGGTAATGAATGGGATTGAAAACAGGTGTGTGGGAAGACAAGACAAAACCAATGGAAAATGAAAAATGGATCAATGATGGCTAGAAGACCGGTGATGTCGACCGCCGAGCATCGCCGAACAAGGAGAGGCAACGACTTCGGTAGAAGTCGTGACAGGTGGATGAATTCACCTTTCAGCAGGACAATAACCTAAAACACAAAGCAAAATCTACACTGGACTTGCTTACCAAGAAGACAGTGAATTTCCCTGGGTGACCGAGTTACAGTTTTGACTTAAATCTACAAAATATCTATGGCAAGACCTGAAAATGGTTGTCTAGCAATGATCAACAACAATTTCATAGAGTTTCAAGAATTTTGAAAAGAATAATGAGCAAAATGTTGCACAATCCAGGTGTGGAAGCTCTTAGTGACTCACAGCTGTAATCGCTGCCAAAGGTGCTTCTACAGTGGTATTGACTCAAGGGTGTGCATACTTACAGTAACAGTCAAAAGTTTGGACACGCCTACTCATTCAAGGGTTTTATTTTTACTATTTTCTACATTGTATAATAACAGTAAAGACATTGAAACTATGAAATAACACATATGGAATCATGTAGTAACCAAAAAAGTGTTAAACAAATCAAAATATATTCTTCAAAGTAGCCACGCTTTCCCCCGATGACAGCTTTGTACACTCTTGGCATTCTACGAAGGGTTCATGACTCTGTTCAGGACAGTCTTTGACCCCCCACCAGAGGGAGATGAGCGACTAGCAGGGTGCCCAGACCGCTGCTGAGTATGCCCTCACCTTCCGAACCGTGGCAGCCTCCAGTGGATGGTCAAAGTGGACTCTGGTGCCGTGGGGAATTTCATCGACCAGGCCCTTGTCTCCTCCCTCAACATCACTGCGTATCCACTCTCCTCTCCTTGTTCGGTCCAAGCCCTGGATAAACGACCATTGGGATCCGGCACTATTACGCATTTCACAGCACCAGCACCTCACCGTAGGACCTTAGCACCAGGAAAGCCTTCCCTTCCTCCTCACCTGTGCACAAAGTCATCCTCGGCCTCCCGTGGCCTCAACTTCATAACCCCACCATCTCCTGTTCTAAGATGAGAATCACCGCCTGTGAACCAGGAAGTCGGAGGACCTGCTAACCCACACCCTATGGTTCCACGTTGGTGGAGGGTCCTGTGAGTATCCTTCAGCCAGTCAATCAGTCCTCCCGTATCGTTGTCCCCTTGTTGTGGGATGTAGATGTGGACATGCGCCAGGCTCTGTAGAAGGAACTCGCTCCTGCCACCTGCCCTCTTGGGTGCATCTACGTCCCCACAGAGGTGAAAGATTGGCTGTTGACCTGGGCACACATCCCTCACCGCTGGACACCAAGGTATTCACCATCCAATCCCTTTCTGATAAATACTGGTGACCAACTTTGGCATAGGACGTCGCCCACTGTCAACTCATGTTCAGTATGTAGTCAATACAAAACTCCCCAGCACGCTTCAGCAGGGAAACTACTTCCCCTTCGAGTGCCTTAAGCGGCTTTGGTCACATCTGCCTATAGGCTTTGTAGTGGATCTCCACCTTTCTGATGGTTTTACCACTTTTCTGGTTGACAGATTCTCTAAATCCTAACATTTTATCCCTCTCTCTGGTCTACCTACCGTTCTCCAGGTTGATGAGGCACAGTTCCAGCAGGACATCTGGAACTATGGCCTTCCGGTGGGCATTGTTTCCGGCCGTGGCCCCTAATTGACGTGACGTGTGTGTGTGGAAAGCCTTCATGGAGAAGCTGGGGGTCACAGTCAGCCTCACTTCCGCTTACCATTCTCAATCTAATGGGCAGTTGGAGAGGATAAGAAAGGATGAACCAGGAGCTGGGGAGATTCATGATTGCTTTCTTGGGCAGAATACGCCCAGAATTCATTGAGATACTCCAGGCTGACTCCCTACCAGTGTGTTCTGGGTTATCAGCCAGCCCTGGTGTCGTAGACTCCGAGCCAGACCGAAAGCTCCTGCATTTGACGAGTGGTTCAGGGACGCAGAGGAGGTATGGCACGATACCCATGTGGACTCCAACCCGCAGTGACGCTCCCGTGTTCCATCCTGGTGATAGCGTCTTGCTCTCCACCAGGAACCTCCCGCTCCACCTTCCCTGTAAGAAGCTGAGTCCCCGGTTTGTGGGGCTGTTTAAGGTCCTCCAGAGGGTTAACGAGGTAACTTACAGATTACAACTCCCCACTAATTACCGGATTTCACCATCTTTTCATGTTCTCTTCTCAGGCCGGTGGTTCCTGGTCCCCTGCCGTCACCCACGACACCCCTCCACCTCCCCTGGACATAGATGGGAGTCCCGCCTATACTTTCCAATTCCGCCTGGACTCCAGATGCCGTGGGGGTCGGCTCCCGTACCTGGTGGACTGGGAGGGGTACGGTCCATAGGAGCGGTGCTGGATTCCGGTGGATGACATTCTACACCCCAACATCATCTGAGATTTCCACCTATGCCGTCTGGACTGGTCCGCTCCTCACCCCTTGGCTGGCGTTGTCCTGAATCGGGGGGGGGTTACTACTGTTACATCTTCTGGTGCTCGACGTCACAGGTCTACTAACTACAGGTCCTGGCAACCCATCATTACTCACACCTGGCAACCATTATTACACACACCTACTGTACACCCCATCATTAGTCACACCTGGACTTCATTACTACCTTGATTACTTGTCATTTATCTAGCACTCTGTTTCAGTCATCAGGTAGCATTGTTTGTTTTCCTTGTTAGACCCTTCTCTTGTTTTGTATTCGTTCGTTTCCATTAAACTCAGAGTGCACTTGCTTCCAGACTCTCTGTGTCTACGGTACAGTAAGGCAAGGGGTAAGACTACTTTCTGAATGCACTGTAGCTACACAATATTATTGCGTTCTGCATTATTCTAAACTTGTTGAGTTAAATCAGGTGGCGAGTATTTGAAATGGTCGTTTTTGGTATTTGTTTATTTTCCACTGTCAACTCTGACCTCTTGTGTGTTGGCCCTTCAAGTCCATTTCAGACAGAAGCATAGTGAAACAGACATGTTGTCGCACATTCCAATCTATGGACTCCGTATTTGTCTCTCTATTTAGGATGATTTAAGTGACGAGACATTTTCCCTTGTGAGTATAAAAGTGATAATGGTGGTCCATCTTGTTTAGAGGCCCAATCAATGGCATTGAGGTGTATATAGTAAATGCTGTCTGTTGGTAGTCTACAGAGAGGCCAGTGTCAGTAGGCTTCTGTCAAGGGGAAATGTTACTGTCTCATCAATTACGCTGTAATGTCCTCAGGACTGCACTGAAATCTCAGAATATTTTATCACCATTTCAGTATTCTTATCTTCCCATCAGACAATGCAATTTGCAAGATCTGAGTGCGCCATACACACACGTCAGCACAGTAAGGACAATTAGGTGAATAAAGTCAAAGGGACAGCGGATAACTGATCATGCAAAAAATATATTTGCAACATCTTGGTTTTCTGATGTAGTGCATCTCTTTCCAAATGATTGTTGATCAATGATGAAAGGGTCAATGCACAGAAAGGCACGTGACAATTGATCTAATTTCAATACCCAACCCTTCTGTCAGTTAGTTTGCGCTGCTTCAGATCAGAAGTGAATTATAATCCACTCAAATATTGTCTGGTCGGGGTTTTTAATTATGGCGTCTCCACATGCTCCTTCTTGGGATAGGAGAAATGCACTTCTACCCACTAAATAAAGGTTTAATAAAGGCATCACGCTCAGATACACACACTTGGCTTTTAGAATTACTTTGCTCATCGCAGTTTGCCCTGGAAGATTGGAGACGATTCAGCAATAGTTATCTCGCCTGATCTCAATATAGGACAAACACTATCAGAAGCAATTACAGTTTTCATTGCGCTGATGGCTCATTTCTAACAGTGGTGGATAACTAACAGAAACTGAGGCAGTCCTCCGAATATGCAGCAGACGTAATATGACCTATCCCAAATATTATCCAATGGCACATCATTTTAATAAATCATAATTTAGATTTAAAGCCGTAAGAGAAAAACATGAACATGCATGTATTGTGTAACATGAAGTCCTATGAGTGTCAGCTGATGATTCAAGGTTAGTGATGAATTTTATCTCTATTTCTGCTTTTTGTGAATGCTATATTTCACTGGAAAATGGCTGTGCTTATTGTGGTTTGGTGGAGACCTAACATAATCATTTGTAGTGCTTTTGCTGAAAAGCATCTTTGAAATCGGACACTTTGGTGGGATTAACAACAAGATTACCTTTAAAATGATATGACACATGTTTTAGGAATTGTAATAAGGAGATGTCTGTGGTTTGAATTTGGCGCCCTCTATTTTCACTGGTAGTTGTCATATCGATCCCTTTAGCGGGATTGCAGCCATAACAATTAGATTTTCATTTGAGTGATTTAAAATGACAATGATCTTAACTATACAGGGGTTATTGCCTAACATTAAACCTTTGAGGATCTGGCGTCCTTGAAGTCATTATTTTCACAAGCAAATGTCATAATTTTGACAAGGCACATCTCCCTTTTGATACATCATATAAAATGCATTCGGAAAGTATTCAGACCCCTTTTTCCACATTTTGTTAAGTCACAGCCATATTTTAAAATTGATTTAAAAAAGTTTTCCCCTCATCAATCGACACACAGTACCCCATAATCACCAAGCAAAAACAGGTTTAATATATTGTTGCAAATTTATTTAAAAAATGAAAAATAAAATATCACATTTACATAAGTCTTCAGACCCTTTACTCAGTACTTTGTTGAAGCACCTTTGGCAGCTATTACAGCCTCAAGTATTCTTGGGTATGACGCTACAAACTTGGCACCCTGTTTTTGGGGAGTTTCTCCCATTCTTCTCTACAGATCCTCTCAAGCTCTGTCAGGTTTGATGGGGAGCGTTGCTGCTGAAAAACATCCCCATGTTTTTCCTCCAGATGTGATGCTTGGCATTCAGGCCAAAGAGTTCAATCTTGGTTTTATCAGACCAGAGGATCTTGTTTCTCATGGTCAGAGACCTTTAGGTGCCTTTTGGCAAACTCCAAGCAGGCTGTCATGTGCCTTTAGTTAGGAGTGGCTTCAGTCTGGCCACTCTACCATAAAATTATTGGTGGAGTGCTGCAGAGATGGTTGTCCTTCTGGAAGGTTCTCCCATCTCCACAGAGGAACTCTGGAGCTCTGTCAGAGTGACCATCGGGTTCTTGGTCACTTTTCCCCCTATTGCTCAGTTTGGCCGGGCGGCCAGCTCGAGGAAGAGTCTTGGCCATTCATAATTTATTGCATTTAATAATGGTGGAAGCCACTGTGTTGTTGGTGACCTTCAATGATGAAGAAATATTTTGGTACCCTTCCCCAGACCTGTGCCTCCACACAATCCTGTCTCGGAGCTCTTACGGACAATTTGTTCAACCTGATTGCTAGGTTTATGCTCTGACATGCACCGTTAACTGTTTGACCTTATATAGACAGGTGTGTGCCTTTCCAAATCATGTCCAGTCAATTGAATTTACCACAGGTGGACTCCAATCAAGTTGTAGAAATGGCTCAAGGATGATCAATGGAAACAGGATATACCTGAGCTCAATTGTGAGTCTCATAGCAAAGGGTCTGAATACTTATGTAAATAAGGTAATTCCATTTTTTTTTTTTTTTTTAAGAAAACCATTTTTTGCTTTGTCATTATGAGGTATTGTGTGTAGATTGATGAGGGCAAAACATATTCAATTAATTTTAGAATAAGGCTGTAAGTTAACAAAATGAAGAAGGAATGCACTGTATATAAAGTCCAATCAGGTTACAATATTAAATTGTATCTCTATGGTTGTACCGTGCTAAACATGGCCCAGGTGGTGGGTTATAAATCAGCTGTTCCTGGATCAGTTAGTGAGAGTATCAGCAAATACCCCTGCTTTCATTCACTCCCCAATCATACTAATTTCCTAAAGAATATGACAAGGGGAATAGCAATCAGCCTTGCTGGTTTGCCAAAATTTGATTGGATTAGACCACCTCCTGATCTCCAAACTTTATATTGAAAGTGTGTGTCTACTGTTCACAAGAGGCTCTCGTGAGAGCAGCAGTAATTTAATTTAGCTATAATGTGACATTTTCTATAAAACAAATGACCCAATAAGCTAGATTGAAGTGGACCTTACATCACCAGCTACAAACTATTTTCAATTATTGATTAGAGGTTTGCAATGTTTTTTTTAATTCTCTGTCAAATCCACATTTTGTGCATGTTTATTATTAATATGGATGATGCTAATCAATCTCCTGCACAATTCTTATTTAAAACTAAGAGATACGATATCATCTCCACTGTCGGTAGTGATAAAATGATAATGCCATTTTTTTTGGTCTAGTACCAAAATCAATCAATACATGTTTTACAAATGTAACTAGATTCCACTTTCTATGACAATTATTTTATCACCTGTTGAAGTCCAAATCCATCAAAGCACAATTATCCAGTTGTAAATAGGATGTTATGATGACTCGCTACAAGGACATGTTAAGCAAAGTGGTCTTGAGCTGGGCTTTTTATTAATAAATGGCTAAATACTGTATTAATGGTGCAATATCTAATTCTTTATATGCACAATATACTGTACATACACTATGAATACAAAAGTATATGGACACCCCTTCAAATGTGTGGATTCGGCTATTTCAGCCACAATCGTTATTGACAGGTGTATAAAATCGAGCACACAGACATGTAATCTCCATAGACAAACATTGGCACATAGAATGGCCATACTGAAGAGATCAGTTACTTTCAACGTGGCACCGTCATAGGATTCCACCTTTCCAACAAGTCAGTTCTTCAAATTTCTGCACTGCTAGAGCTGCCCAGGTCAACTGTAAGTGCTGTTATTGTAAAGTGGAAAAGTCTAGGAGCAACAACGGGTCATCCGCAAAATGGTAGGCCACACAAGCTCACAGAACAAGACCGCCAAGTGCTGAAGCGCGTAGCGTGTAAAAATAGTCTGTTCTCGGTTGTAACACTCACCACCGAGTTCTAAAGTGCCTCTGGAAGCAACATCAGCACAATAACTATTCGTCAGGATCTTCATGAAATGTGTTTCCATGGCCGAGCACAATGCCAAGAGTCGGCTGGAGTGGTGTAAAGCCCGCCGACATTGGACTCTGGAACAATGAAAACGCATACTCTGGAGTGACGAAACACGCTTCACCATCTGGCAGTCCAACGATGAGTAGAGCAAACTGTAAAGTTTGGTGGAGGAGTAACCAATGCCAAGAGTGTGCAAAGCTGTCATCAAGGCAAAGGGTAGCTACTTTGAATAATCTCAAATGTAAAATATATTTTTGGGTTACTACGTGATAGCACGTGTTATTTCATAGTTTTGATGTCTTCACTAATATTCTACAATGTAGAAACTAGTAAAAATAAAGAAAAAGCCTTGAATGAGTAGGTCTGTCAAAAGCTTTAACTGGTACTGTTTATCCATGCTGCACACATGTGAAGTATGAGATCCATGTTCCACACAATGTATGTATTAAAAATCGTTTGATCCTGTCCAATTCTCAACTAGACATGCAATCTTTGAAAGCCAAGCTATAATTCATGACACTATTCAATTAGAAAAAAGTTGTCCCCTTTGAGTACAGTTATAAGGATCCCTGAAATTGACCAGCCCTCATTTCTTGAATAATGGATAACCTTACATTTCAAATGTTGATTCTAGGAGGGCACTGGCACTTTTGATGACAATGCTTTTAGGGCAATGCGGCATGTTGCCCAGCTAAACCTCATCCTCAATTCCCTCTCTGTCCAGACAAAATCCTCTGCACTTTGAAACACAAGGCCCTATTTTTGGCTGGCGTTAACTTCTTATGGCTGGGGGAATCAAATCAAATCAAAATCAAATCAAATTTATTTATATAGCTCTTCGTACATCAGCCGATATCTCAAAGTGCTGTACAGAAACCCAGCCTAAAACCCCAAACAGCAAGCAATGCAGGTGTAGAAGCACGGTCGTTAGGAAAAACTCCCTAGAAAGGCCAAAACCTAGGAAGAAACCTAGAGAGGAACCAGGCTATGTGGGGTGGCCCAGTCCTCTTCTGGCTGTGCCGGGTAGAGATTATAACAGAACATGGCCAAGATGTTCAAATGTTCATAAATTACCAGCATGGTCGAATAATAATAAGGCAGAACAGTTGAAACTGGAGCAGCAGCACGGCCAGGTGGACTGGGGACAGACAGCAAGGAGTCATAGTGTCAGGTAGTCCTGGGGCATGGTCCTAGGGCTCAGGTCCTCCGAGAGAGAGAAAGAAAGAGAATTAGAGAGAGCATATGTGGGGTGGCCAGTCCTCTTCCGGCTGTGCCGGGTGGAGATTGTAACAGAACATGGCCAAGATGTTCAAATGTTCATAAATGACCAGCATGGTCGAATAATAATAAGGCAGAACAGTTGAAACTGGAGCAGCAGCACGGCCAGGTGGACTGGGGACAGCAAGGAGTCATCATGTCAGGTAGTCCCAGAGTAAACTGCTTGCTACTCAGTCGCCAGAAGCTAAGAAATGCATATTATTAGTATATTTGGATAGAAAACACTCTGAAGTTTCTAAAACTGTTTGAATGATGTCTGTGATGTCATATGCCTGGCAAAAACCTGAGAAAAAATAACAGGAAATCTGAGGTTTGTGGGTTTTCATTTCATTGCCTATCGAAGATACAGTGGGATATTGGTCAAATTGCACGTCCTAAGGCTTCCACTAGATGTCAAGAGTCTTCAAAACATTCTAAAGATTGATTCAATACATCGTTTGACATGTTTCTACGGACTGTAATGGAACTTTTTGACTTTGTCTGCTCCTAGTGATCACGCGTCATGAATTTGGAGTACTGTACTAAATGCGTGAACAAAAAGGAGGTATTTGGACATAAATGATTGACATTATCGAACAAAACAAACATTTATTGTGGAACTGGGATTCCTGGGAGTGCATTCTGGTGAAGATCATCAAAGGTAAGTGAATATTTATAATGCTATTTCTGACTTCTGTTGACCACACAACATGGCGTATATCTGTTTGGGTTGTTTTGGTCTCTGAGCGCCGTACTCAGATTATAGTATGTTGTGCTTTCTCTGTAAAGTTTTTTTGAAATCTGACACATTGGTTGCATTAAGGAGAAGTGTATGTATAATTCTGTGCATAATAGTTGTATCTTTTATCAATGTTTATTATGAGTATTTCTGTAAATTGATGTGGCTCTCTGCAAAATCACCGGATGTTTTGGAACTACTGAATGCCAATGTGAACTTTATCGAATAAAACATACATGTATTGCGTAACATGACGTCCTATGAGTGTCATCTGATGAAGATCATCAAAGGTTAGTGATTTAATTTATCTCTATTTCTGCTTTTTGTGACTCCTCTCTTTGGCTGGAAAAATGTCTGTGTTTTCTGTGACTTGACTCTGACCTAACATAATCCTTTGGTTTGCTTTTGCTGTAAAGCCTTTTTGAAATCGGACATTGTGATGGGATTAACAAGAAGCATATATTTTAAATGGTGTAACACTCATATGTTTGAGGAATTTTAATTATGGGATTTTTGTTGTTTTGAACTTGGCGCCCTGCACTTTCACTGGCTGTTGTCATATCGATCCCGTTAGCGGGATCTCAGCCCAAAGAGGTTTTACGGCGGCATTAGTGTCAAACGCACGCTCTTTGGCAATTTCAACTTGTTAAAGCCAGCGCTCTGCTATACCTGTCTAACATGCTGACCAAACCGGACGTGCGCCTGTGTATGCGTGTAACGGCGTTCTTCGTTTGTCGCAAGAAAGTCGGACCGAAATGCAGCGTGTTGGTTACTCATGTCTTTAATGAAACAAATGACGATACATGAAATAACTTATAAATACAAAAACAACAAACGGAACGTGAAAAACCTATACAGCCTGTCTGGTGAACACTAACACAGAGACAGGAACAATCACCCACGAAATACAAAGTGGTACCCAGGCTACCTAAATACGGATCCCAATCAGAGACAACGAGAATCACCTGACTGATTGAGAACCGCCTCAGGCAGCCAAGCCTATACAACACCCCTACTCAGCCGCAATCCCAAATACTACAAACCCCAAGACGAAAATACAATATATAAACCCATGTCACACCCTGGCCTGACCAAATATATAACGAAAACACAAAATACAATGACCAAGGCGTGACAATGCGCCATCGCGTGCATGTTGATGTTGTACCCCAACACCAGACAAGATTAGGACACGCAGGTTAAAATATCAAAACAATCTCCGAACCAATTATATTTATTTGGGGACAGGTCGAAAAGCATTAAACATGTATGGCAATTTAGCTAGCTAGCTTGCTGTTGCTAACTAATTTGTAAAGGATGTAAACATTGGGTTGTTATTTTACCTGAAATGCACAAGGTCCTCTACTGCAACAATTAGTCCACATATAAAACGGTAAACTGAATTATTTTCTCGTCATCTCTGCTCCTTCCTCAGCCTTTTTTATTACTTCTTTGGACTTAATATGGCGGTTGGCAACCAACTTTACGGTGCATTACTACAAATGTCTGGAGTGTGGACGTCAGGTAATCTTTCAATCACCCACGTGGGTATATGGTCCTCAACACCAATGAAGAGATGGCACATGGATATATGCTCCTGAAAACCAATGAGGATATGGGAGAGGCCGTACTTGAGAGTCACAAATTGGACATATTTCTATTTTAGCGCCTGGCCACTCAGATGCTCGTTGTTGCACACAATTAATGAAAAACATTTATGTGTACATTTATTTTGACACACGAACAGTGTGGTCAGCATGTTACAGTACATGCTGACCAAACTGTCCGTGTAAATTTACACGTTATTCAGAGCCCGGTCGGCCCTCCTCAAAAACACCTCCAGGTATCGACGACAAGCGGATCGCCACCGGACCCCTGCTGCCTGGTATCATCTCGGGCAGAAGGTATGGCTGTCCACCCAGAGTCTACCTCTTCTGGTGGAATCCCATTTATCTGGCCCGTTTCCCCATCTCCAAAATCATTAGCCCCTCTGCTGTTCGTCTTCTGTTGCCCCGGACCCTTCGTATACATCCTACCTTTCATGTGTCCAGAGGTAATCTCTGGGATAGGGGTTCCGCTAGTGGGACAACTCCCGGTGAAACTGGAGGGCGCACAATTCAAATACACAATTATAACAATTATGAATATTAAACATTTAGGTACATAGTGTCTTATAACGGTTGAAAGCTTAAAATCTTGTTAATCTAACTGCACTGTCCAATTTACAGTAGGCTTTATAGCGAAAGCATGCCATGCGATTGTTTGAGGATGGCGCCCCACATCAAAATATTTTTCCACGGGCACAGGTTTCATAAATTCACAAATAGCGATTTAATATTCACTTTTTGAAAATCTTCTTCTGATTTGTCATCCAAAGGGTCCCAGCTATAAAATGTAGTGTTGTTTTGTTAGATAGAATTATTCTTTATAGCCCAAAAAGTCAGTTTAGTAGGCGCCATCGATTTGAGTAATCCACTCGTTCAACGTGCCAAGACAGGAATCTGAAAATCTACCCCTAAACTTTGTTTCAACAAGTCAAAATATGTTTATATTTCATCCGCAGAGACCCTGAAATGTAATCAAACTATAAAATTTCATACAGAAAGAAGTAGGAATACGATTTTAGCAACTGCGTGTTGTTTTCATGGCGCGCGCACACAAATTTTCAAGCAGGTCTCTTTATACTAAAACAAATTATTCTTACTCGTTTTGGAAGAAACAAGCCTAAAACCTTGAACAAAGACTCCTGACACACTGTGGAAGCCATAGGAATTGCATACTGGGTGCTAGATTTCACTACTTCCCTATACTTTCCATTGTAAGAGCATGGGCTCTCAATTGTTTGTTTTATTCTGGTTGGTTTTTCTTTGGATTTTCTCCTACCATATCTATTGTGTTACAGTTTCTTACATTATTTTCACATTTCTAAAAACTTCAAAGTGTTTTCTTTCCAATGGTACCAATTGTACGCATATCCTGGCTTCTGAGCCTGACAGTCAGGCGGAAATTGAGAAGAAATTACCCTACCCTAAAGAAGTTTTAAACCCATGTCTCACAGCCCTTTGTCTCCTGTCTATTTAATTTGGTTAAAAACTAAACATAAGAAAGATTCACCTTCAAATAATTTAAAATGTAATTGGTTGCATACACATATTTAGCAGATGTAGGGGAGTACACAGAAGACAGCCCTATTAGGTAAAAAACCAAGTCCATATTATGGCAAGAACAGCTCAAACAAGCAAAGAGAAACGACAGTCAGCCACAAAAAAAGGAAGACCCAGAGTTACCTCTGCTGCAGAGGATAAGTCCATTAGAGTTACCAGCCTCAGAAATCACAGCCCAAATAAAGGCTTCACAGCGTTCAAGTAACAGACACATCTCAACATCAACTGTTCAGATGAGACTGCGTGAATCAGACCTTCATGGTCAAATTGCTGAAAAGAAACCACTACTAAAAGGACACCAATAAGATTTGACCGCCGTGTCTTTGTGAGACGCAGAGTAGGTGAACGGATTATCTCCGCATGTGTGGTTCCCACCATGAAGCATGGAGGAGGTGGTGTAATGGTGTGGGGGTGCTTTGTTTGTGACACTGTCTGTGATTTATTTAGAATTCAAGGTACACTTAACCAGCATGGCTACCACCGCATTCTGCAGCGATACGCCATCCCATCTGGTTTGTGCTTAGTGGGACTATCATTTGTTTTTCAACAGGATAATGACCCAAAACACACCTCCAGGCTGTGTAAGGGCTATTTGACCAAGAAGAAGCGTGATAGAGTGGGGCATCAGATGACCTGGTCTCCACAATCACCCGACCTTAAACCAACTGAGATGGTTGGGATGAGTTGGACCGCAGAGTGAAGGAAAAGCAGCCAACAAGTGCTTAGCATGTGGGACCTCCTTCAAGACTGTTGGAAAAGCATTCCAGGTAAAGCTGGTTGAGAGAATGCCAAGAGTGTGCAAAGCTGTCATCAAGGTGGCTACTTTGAAGAATCTCAAATATAAAATGTATTTGGATAGGTGTAACACTTTTTTGGTTACTACATTATTCCATGTGTTATTTCATAATGTTGATGTCTCCACTATTATTCTGCAATGTAGAAAATAGTAAAAATAAGGAAAAACCCTGGAATTAGTAGGTGTGTCCATACTTTTGACTGGTACTGTAAATCGGCATGAAAATCTATTGCAAAACTTGAAAATGCCTGTCTAGCGATTATCAATAACCATCTTGACAGAGCCTGAAGAATTCTAAAAATATCTGTGAATACTTACAGTACCAGTCAAAAAAAACTTTTGCAAATGTATAATTTATTTAAGAATTCAATAAGAAAGCAAACAACAGTTTGCACAGACACAGTTTGTGCCATTTAATTGTTCAGCAGTTTTACTATTTTCTTCTAGTTTTATCCCCCTAGCTGTGTCAATTCTATACCATTCCCTCACCTTAGCATGTAACAACATTGGACAACATGCTCTTTGTATAAAACTCAAAAACCATGTAATAATGTACATTTAATTTAGTTACATATCCAATATTTGTCAGTGTGTATAGACTTGAACCATGCCGTTACACGTGTAGACTGCCAGCCTGTTTGTATAATCGTATAGTTATTTAAGCACAAAACAATGACTTCCCAAACTTTCTTTCACTAGAAATGTTTTATTTTATTCTATAGCAACATTTCTCTCCACGGTGCTATTTTTGACAAATCTTTGAATCCTCATTCCAGTGATTTTGTATTTTGTGTGTACTCATCTGAAGTTTTTGTAACTGATGATAACAGAACTAGGGAGATGGATGGCTGATGGTAGCCTCCTGTCACAATGCAATTTCATGCCCATATAAAACATTTATTGGCATTTCTTATGTAGAGTTGCCAAATAATTCTGTAATGCTGGCCCTTTGTCTATTAATTGACAAATGGTATGATCAGATGCAGGGTGGTGATGTGATGCCCATGTAAATAAAGATGGATGCCAGACTGTGATGGCGATCCCTCATTGGTGCTGGATGGAAGAGAAGCAGCAGATTTTTGGACCGGGACCCATTCTTTCATACATTGTCATTTTGTTACTTCATTGAATTGATTAGATAACATTTTTTGTCCTTTGTACAGTACTCAAAAATGGGATGTACCGCTTATACTCAATTTCAATCAATATTTATAGACTTGAATGACAGTTAGGCTTTTGCCATTTGAAAGAACTCTTCCATTGACACAAGTATTGGTAATTTAAAACTCATTCAGGCCTTTTTTATAGGGCCCTTTCATCACAGAGTTACAATTCAAGGGCAATGAGGGGCTGTCAAAAGTCTCCAAATTTTGTCACATAATCAGTCATTCAAAGGCATTCACATCACCCCACATATTTTTGGTTTGATCCAGTAATGTGTAATGTCAGATGCAGCAATAAGAAGATGCTCTTCACATTGCTTTTTGTTGAGATTAGAGAAAATAGAGATAGAATATCTACCTCAGAGTATGCCCCCTGGCTATGATCCCCCATAGTAAACAAGCTAACTTTCCATTTATGGTGTCAATTCCATGTCATATGAAATCCGAATCATATTCTCAGCTCATTTTATGGCCCATTTTCCCTCACAAGCTTTGTTTGCAGATAACATTATCAATCAAGGGATAAATCAGAGGTGTCTGGATAGTTCTCAAGACCTTGAAGGTGTGAAATTGTTGAGGAAATATCTGTGGCTGTTGTCACTTGACACCTGAAAATGGACCTAAGAGTAATGGTAAAAACACAGACAAGAAAATAAGGAAATTATTTGCACCAAAGGCACATGCATAGATAGGGCTGTACCTGTGCAGAGCACATGCCCTTTTGCCCCACAAGTCTCCAAAGTAGCCTTTTTTTTATTTTGAGCACCTGCCCCCTAAAGGGTCTGTGCATGGCCCTGGTACACCTGCATGTGTAATCGGTCAGGTAGCATTTGATTCAGTATTCAATTTGATGATTTAAGTTTGTAATAGAGAAAATAAAAGATGCCATCAATGTCATTGGACATACTGTATTTGCTGCTATGGGTCTTAGCGCACACACTTTGGAAACTCCTTCATGCCTCTGGATGGAGTGGCATAACCTATAACCACTAAACCCCAGTCTTTAACCATCAGCCTGTGATCCATCCTTTCAGGTGTCTAATCTATTGCATTAGTGGGATATCTCAAGCATGCTGCTTGTAAAAATCGGGGAAAGAGCTGCCATATGATAAAAAGGCATGTCAGCAAGTGGGATGGCAATAAATCAGTACAATTTATTGTTCATCTGAGTCATGTTAGACATTTGCCTACAAAAATTTTATTCTCCAATTTTTTGAACCATGAACAAGAGAAAAGCAGATGCCATGTCATTTTTATTTACATGTAAATGGCGGTTTCAATCTAGATAAGTTATTTTAACTATACCACAATGGAGAGCATGTTGCTGTAGCATGTGTTGTTTTCTTCCAGCTGTGTCCACTCTTTAGCCCTGATTTACTAAACATGTGCACCTGTTATTTTGTGTAAGGGAGTACAGTGAATTGATTTTGATGCCAAATTCATCTACACTTGATTTATTTTTGCTATCTTTAGCGTTCCATGCAAATGTCTTTGAGAGGCCGTTTTGTCAACTTGGCATCTGAACTATTGGTGCATCTTAAACATGCATTTTCGTTTAGTCAAAGTCTGTTTCTCACGCTCGTCTCCACCAGAGGCAAATTCGAAAGGACGTGTCAAATGCTGTGGGGCCTCAAATTCCCAAACATTAACAGTGGATACAAAATCAATATCTCTCTAGCTAGAGGGAATGCCTCGGAGGCAGAATTGTCTCTGTGGAGATTTCATTTGGCCTCCTTTTAAGATGCTCTTAGAATATGTCATTTAGTAGTGGATGACACACACATGATGCTTCTTTCAGCTGTATTTCTGGTTCCACTGTTTACTAAGTGGCCTAGGTATTTGCAAAAACAATCTATTTGCAGGGTAGTTATATTAGGCAGATAGTTACAGTGTAGATGCACATAGTTACATAGTGATTTTTTGTTGTTGTTGTTGTTTTGGCTCTGCATTCCAACACCGTTTAGAAATTACAGCACTTTTTGTACAAAGTCACCCCATTTCAAATGTTGGTATGCTACAGCCTTAATCTAAACTGGATTAAATAAACCATTTCCTCATCAATCTACATACAATATCCCATATTGACAAAGTGAAAACATCATTATTTTTGTTTTGCAAATTTAGTAAAAATAAAAAACAGAAATGTATTACATATTTACATAAGTATTCAGATCCTTTGCTATGAGCTGAGATGCATCCTGGTCCCATTGATCATCCTTGAGATGTTTCTACAATTTGATTGGAGTACAACTCTGGTAAATTCAATTGATTTGACATGATTTGGAAAGGCACCCACCTGTCTACATAAGGTCTCACAGTTGACCGTGTATGTCAGAGCAAAAACCAAGCCATGAGGCTGAAGGAATTATCCGTAGAGCTCTGAGACAGGATTGTGTCAAGGCACAGATCTGGGGAAGGGTGCCAAAGAATATCTGCAGCCTTGAAGGTCCCCAAGAACACAGTGGCCTCCATCATTATATAAAGGGAAGAAGTTTGTAACCACCAAGACTCTTCCTACAGCTGGCCGCCCTGCCAAACTGAGCAAATGGGAGTGAAGGGCCTTGGTCAGGGAGGTGAACAAGAACCCGATGGTCAGTCTGACAGAGCTCCAGAGTTCCTCTGTTTAGATGGGAGAATCTTTCAGAAGGACAACCATCTCTGTAACACTCCACCAATCAGGTCTTTATGGTAGAGTGGCCAGACAGAAGTCACTCCTCAGTAAAAGGCACATGACAAACGGATTAGAGTTTGCCAAAAGGCACCTAAAGGACTTTAACCATGAGAAACAAGATTCAAGATTGAACTATTTGGCCTGAATGCCAAGCGTCACATCTGGAGGAGATCTGGCACCATCCCTACGGTGAAGCATGGTGGTGACATTATCACGCTCTGGGGATGTCTTTCAACGGCAGGGACTGGGAGACTAGTCAAGATCGAGTGAAAGATGAACAGAGCAAAGTACAGAGAAAACCTGCTCCAAAGCGCTCAGGACCTCAGACTGGGGCAAGGGTTCACCTTCCAACAGGACAACGAACATAATAACACAGCCAAGACAACACTGGGGTGGATTCGGGACACATCTCTGAATATCCTTGAGTGGCCCAGTCAGAGGCAAGACATGAACCCGATCGAACATCTCAGGAGAGACCTGAATTTAACTGTGCAGCAACGCTCCCCATCTAACCTGTGTAGATTGATGAGAAAAAAATCTACTATTTAATGCATTTTAAAATAAGGCTGTAACGTAACAACATCTGGAAACAGTTAAGGGTATTGAATACTTTCCGAATGCACTGTATGTGTATAAAGTCGTCAAAAGTTTACTATTTGGTCCCATGTTCCTAGCACGCAATGAATCCTGATGAGTGAGAAGTTACAGATGTACATATGTCATACCCTTTAGGCATGCTAACCTCTCACCATTACAATAACGGGGTGATAGCATTTTTGGGGGGATATGATATTTGTTGGTCTTTAAATTTCTCAATCATCATTATTCATGATTTAAAAGGTTGTGTAATTTCAAAACGGTTTGCCAGATATGAATGAAAATACCCTCAAATTAAAGCTGGCAGTTTGCACTTTAACCTCAGTCATTGTATAATTTAAAATCCAAAGCCCTGGAGTAAAGAACTAAAACAAAAAAAATGTGTTACTGTCCAAATACTTTTGGAGCTCACTTCCATGTGTTATACCGACAGCTAACTGCCAAAATAAAGGAAACACATGAGAAAATAATGAAAAGCAGTTGCTTCCACACAGGTATGGTTCCTGAGTTAATTAAGCAATTCACATCCCATCCTGCTTAGTGTCATGTATAAAAATTCCCAGTTGACTAATATATTGGCTACCATGGCTAGGAAGAAGAGATCTCAGTGACTTTGAAAGAGGGGACTCAAAGAAGAATAGGGGGGTTAAAGTGTGTGTTTGTCTCAGTCACCAGATCTCAACCCAATTGAACCCTAATGGGAGATTTTGGAGAAGTGCCTGCAACAGCGTTTTCCACCACCATCAACTAAACACCATATTATGGAATTTCTCATGGAAGAATGGTGTCTTATCCCTCCAGTAGAGTTCCTGACACTTTGCTGGGTTAAAAACAACCCAGTGCTGGGTAAATAGTGGACCGAACACACACTGGGTTATTTTTGACCCAGCCAGTTGGGTCACATAGTTGGGTTATTGAGATATGATCCACTGGGTCAGATCAGAAGACAGGTATTTGGTATTTTATTAGGATCCCCATTAGCTGTTGCAAAAGCTCCTCTTCCTGGGGTCCACACAAAACATGAAACAGAATGACAATGAAACATATAATACAGAATGACATAATACAGAACAGCTCAAGGACAGAACTACATACATTTTAAACTGGAAGCGTGGCTTAGTAGGGGCGTGGCTTTCAGAACTTTTTTTTTTTGGGGGGGGGGGGCGGGGCGACCCATGAGAGTAAATATCATTCTGGTTCATCTGTTCTGTTCTCCGGACCACCCCCAAGCCATTCTCACGTACTTTGTGACCCCTCAGATTTTTG
This sequence comes from Oncorhynchus masou masou, assembly GCF_036934945.1. Taxonomy (NCBI): domain Eukaryota; kingdom Metazoa; phylum Chordata; class Actinopteri; order Salmoniformes; family Salmonidae; genus Oncorhynchus; species Oncorhynchus masou. The sequence goes on from NC_088243.1 coordinate 45,408,425, forward strand.
GGGTGCATGATGCCCCTTTACTTAGACATGGTGGTATGAGTCAGCTGTTAGTGGGCAAATACTGACCACTGGTGGGTTTTTCTTTCAAGACATGTTGTTAGTCATTTATTGACATTTTTTCATTAGAGCCTGACATTTGTGCAATTGTTGATGTCATTAAATGTAACATTTACAATGCCTGAATGAGTATAAAATATTATTCTGGGGTAGAAACAAAATCATTGGCCTGTATTAGGTAATGGGGTATATGCAGTTCATGTTGTATTTTAAACTACACAAAATCTATTCAAGAGTGTACCGCATATAGTCAAAGTAAAGCTGTCATGAGGACAGTGTACATTTTATTGCTCTAATTATAATAATGTGGACGGCAATAACGGTTGGTTGACACTCAATTATCAGGTCAACAAAAAAAGGTCACGTAATTAATATCTCATAAAGGGTAATGACACACTCTGCAGTGCTACGTAAACATTTGTTTAAATATCAGTATCAGGCTTGCTTAACAATCCCTATCAACTGCAGCTTGCTGCCAAAAAAGCCAGTTTCATTTCAATAGCTTAGCTTGTGGAAAATTCAGTCTATACTTCAAATGGTCTGCATGGCGGTGGATAATATATATTTTTTAAACATGCTAAGAAAAAACATACACATTGTATGTGAGCCTATCACACAGTCACATCTTTGTTGCATTCATGAAATAGTTCCGGAATTTCATTTTAAGGCAAATAAAGTGACAGTATAATATAGGTAATACAGTTAAGGTACACTGATAGCCAGAGCTTTCGGACATTGACATTGTTGTATGTGTATGTTTTTTGGAGCAGACCTGAAGACAAATGTCTGTCTCTGCAGATTAACTAATAATCTGCTATTCTAGGTGGTATAAAAGCAATGTCGTGAATGTCATGAAGTGCTTTGAGAGACTAGTCAAGGACCATATCACCTCCACCCTACCTGACACCCTAGACCCACTCCAATTTGCTTACCGCCCAAATAGGTCCACAGACGATGCAATCTCAAACACACTGCACACTGCCCTAACCCATCTGGACAAGAGGAATACCTATGTGAGAATGCTGTTCATCGACTACAGCTCGGCATTCAACACCATAGTACCCTCCAAGCTCGTCATCAAGCTCGAGACCCTGGGTCTCGACCCCGCCCTGTGCAACTGGGTACTGGACTTCCTGACGGGCCGCCCCCAGGTGGTGAGGGTAGGTAACAACATCTCCTCCCCGCTGATCCTCAACACTGGGGCCCCACAAGGGTGCGTTCTGAGCCCTCTCCTGTACTCCCTGTTCACCCACGACTGCGTGGCCACGTACGCCTCCAACTCAATCATCAAGTTTGCGGACGACACAACAGTGGTAGGCTTGATTACCAACAACGACGAGACGGCCTACAGGGAGGAGGTGAGGGCCCTCGGAGTGTGGTGTCAGGAAAATAACCTCACACTCAACGTCAACAAATTAAGGAGATGATTGTGGACTTCAGGAAACAGCAGAGGGAACACCCCCCTATCCACATCGATGGAACAGTAGTGGAGAGGGTAGCAAGTTTTAAGTGCCTTTGCATACACATCACAGACAAACTGAATTGGTCCACTCACACAGACAGCATCGTGAAGAAGGCGCAGCAGCGCCTCTTCAAGAAATTCGGCTTGTCACCAAAAGCACTCACAAACTTCTACAGATGCACAATCGAGAGCATCCTGGCGGGCTGTATCACCGCCTGGTACGGCAACTGCTCCGCCCTCAACCGTAAGGCTCTCCAGAGGGTAGTGAGGTCTGCACAACGCATCACCGGAGGCAAACTACCTGCCCTCCAGGACACCTACACCACCCAATGTTACAGGAAGGCCATAAAGATCATCAAGGACATCAACCACCCGAGCCACTGCCTGTTCACCCCGCTATCATCCAGAAGGCGAGGTCAGTACAGGTGCATCAAAGCTGGGACCGAGAGACTGAAAAACAGCTTCTATCTCAAGGCCATCAGACTGTTAAACAGCCACCACTAACATTGAGTGGCTGCTGCCAACACACTGACACTGACTCAACTCCAGCCACTTTAATAATGGGAATTGATGGGAAATGATGTAAATATATCACTAGCCACTTTAAACAATGCTACCTTATATAATGTTACTTACCCTACATTATTCATCTCATATGCATACGTATATACTGTACTCTATATCATCGACTGCATCCTTATGTAATACATGTATCACTAGCCACTTTAACTATGCCACTTTGTTTACATACTCATCTCATATGTATATACTGTACTCGATACCATCTACTGTATCTTGCCTATGCTGCTCTGTACCATCACTCATTCATATATCCTTATGTACATATTCTTTATCCCCTTACACTGTGTATAAGACAGTAGTTTAGGAATTGTTAGTTAGATTACTTGTTGGTTATTACTGCATTGTCAGAACTAGAAGCACAAGCATTTCGCTACACTCGCATTAACATCTGCTAACCATGTGTATGTGACAAATAAAATTTGATTTGATTTGATGTCAAAAGACATATAGACTTGGATGTACCTATGCCAAACCAAACTCAATTACAGTATTATTTTTTTAATGGTTCTGCCACGTTTTAGAGTAATAGCAGAAAAAGAAACATAATTGACTGACGACACTTGTAAATTACATTTATATTTGCAAAGGGTAGGTAGCTTCCTGCTGCGACAGGTGCGATTTGAATTCAGTGGAGACACTTTGATCAATGATCACCTCCAAAATGAGAACAAATCAATTGGATTACCTGGGGTATTTGGGAAAGCACTTTTGGCATGACATTATAATTCTTGGATCGCAGCCCCAATGTTTGGCCTTTCCTTCTCTGATCGATCTGATGTACACGTCTTAATCTGAGCGAGACATCCCTCTGAGTGCATTCAGGGAGATCAGATGGAAGGGATGAGAAAGGCGGATTAAAACAGAGAGATTGAGAGAGAGAGAGAGACAGGCAAAGCATATTTTGTGCACCTTTGAACAATGTCAAATTATTGAAATTCTGGAAAAGTAAAAATGTGTTCAGGACGATAAGCTTCACACAGGGCATAAAACAGTAATGTGTAACTAATATTCAATATATCTGTATGTTTGTGCTGTATGTGTGTCTGTCATATTTGCTAAGAAGTGCCTTTCCTGGCATGGCCAGCTGATATGGGAAATATTTTATGACCTAAAATAGGTAACCAACTTGCATAATTGACTGACAGCTGAAGCAGAGATTGATGCAATGAATTTTTAAAGACAAGCCACAGCTTGTCGGCAGGTAGCCTAGTAGCCTAGTGGTTAGAGCGTTGGGTCAGTAACCGCAAAGTTGCTAGATCGAATGCCTGAACTGACAAGGTGAAAATCTGTTGTTCTGCCCCTGAACAAGGCAGTTAACCCACTGTTCCTAGGCTATTATTTGTTCTTCACTGACTTGCCGAGTTAAGTAAAATCTCAAAGGTCATACTTTATTACTGCAATAGACACCCTATACTGACTTCATCCTTAAAGCACACGTGCAGTCGTCTCTTTCAATTATTAGTATAGAAGAGAAGGAGAAATGCAGTAGCATGCCATTGAGTAGATGCTTGCCAGACTTTGCTAAATGTCATTTTGTTTCAAACCATGGCTATTTCATTCCATATGGTTGCCATGCGAAAATAAAAAGTATTGATTCAAAATAAATGTTGACAGATACTGCTGAGCATTAAAATAGGTCCTCAAGTCACTAATGCAAAACAGGCCAAGTCTTAGGCCTAATGGATCATAGTCTCTAAGGACAATAATGTGGAGAGATACAGCACACTTATTTTCACCCTGGGAACCAGAAAGTGCTTTTGGCCATGTACAGCTATTTCAAAAGCCTCAGGTGAAAGCAGGGTGGTACTATTTCTCCTCCTCGCTCTCAACTGTGGCCACACTCCAAGAAAGTCAGCATCCACTGTTCCAGTCCCTTATATGGATCCCACAAGGTAAAGGAAACTGTGGGAGACCAAGGAACACCTGGAGAAGATCTGTAATGTAAAGATTGAAGAACTGAAATACTCATGGAACTTGAGAAACTGGCCCAAAAGTGAAGAAGATCATTTGTGGATGACCTATGCTCCTCAAGGAGTAAAAGGGTTTAAGTCTAGTATGTCTGTGTCCTTATCACTGCCGATGCTGCTCCTGACAGAGATACTGGCGATGAATGAGTTCATCTTTTGGGTGTACATGTCCCCGGCATTAAAGTAAGGTATACTGGGGTCAGGGATATTAATATCATTATTATTGCATTGGTCCGCCTCGTTATTGGTCTGATCAGCATCCATGGCCTTTTGCCTTTGGTAGTACATGGAGAACTTGTTGAAGATAATGGTGATAGGCAGGGCCACAACCAGCAGCCCACAGATGATGCACAGTGTTGCCACTAGCTTCCCTAACACCGTCACTGGGCAGGTGTCGCCGTAGCCTACCGTCGTCATGCTAATAGTGGCCCACCACCAGCCCACAGGGATGGTCGTTATGTCCGACTCCTCTGACTCCTTCTCCACAAAGTAGATGAGGGTGGAGAAGATGGAAATGCCCACATAGAGAAAGAGCATCAGGAGGCCCACCTCATGGTAGCTATGCCTTAGCGTGGCACCCAAAGAGCGCAGCCCCGCTGAGTGGCGGGCCAGCTTGAGGATGCGGAAGATGCGCATCAGCCGCAGGATCTGCACCACCTTCCCCACGTTTTCCAACTCCTCGTTCTCCTCGTCCACCATCTCAAAGGCCAACGTGGCATAGAAAGGCACGATGGACACAAAGTCGATGATGTTGAGCGCGTTACTCAGGAATTTCCGGGGGCACGGTGCCACGGAAAGCCGCACCAGGAACTCCACAGAGAAGCTGACAACGCACACAGCCTCGAAGATAGCCAGCACTGGGTCTTCAATCTCCTTGTCGTTGAGGTCCACCTGGTGGAACTCGGGAATGCTGTGGATGCACATGGCCACGATGGAGGTCAGCACCATGGCCAGTGAGGCCACGGCGATCACCTTGGCCAAACGTGAGTAGCCTGGGTTCTCCAGGCGCAGCCAGATGTTCTTGCGGACCTCCGAGCACCAGGTACCCTCAAACTTCTCCAAGTCCTGGTCTATAGTTGAGAGATCCTCCATGGATGAGTCAATGCTCCTGAACTGCTGATGTTGCTCATCGCTCCTCCGGTCCCAGTCCTTGTCCTCTGCAAACTCCCTCTGCTCTTGAAACTTGTTGCTGCAGCAGGAGTCCAGGTGGAGATCCTTGATGCCCCAGTACTCAATCTCCTGGCTGAAGGAGAAGACACACAGCTCCTCCATCAGGTGGATCTTGCCCGTGTGGTAGAAGTTAAGGACATAGCGGAAGAAACGCGGGTTGCGGTCAAAATAGTACTCCTTGTCGGTGGGGCTGAAGTCATCGCAAAGCTCCAGGATGGCGTCCTCGGAGACGCAGCCCAACAGGCACCCCAGGCGGGTCCTGGGAAAGCGCTGCAGGATGCTGCGCTCCACGTGCTGCTTAAAGCCGCCCACGTTAAGGTTGAGGAAGCTTTCGTCTGTGCCACGCCTGTGAAGGATCTGGCCATACAGCATGGTGGATCTGTGGCATGGGTGGAGCCTTATGAGAAGGGGGAGGCGTTCACTAGTCAATCCTTGCACAGGTCATTTCCAGGCTGAAGATCCATCACCTACACAAGAAAACAATATACCAACATCAGTGACTTGCACAAACCACAGCATTGGTATACTATATCTGTTTCAAACTGAGAGAAAAAACGATTTGCACACGACTTGCAAACTCTGGCCTGAGTTTGAGACATTGGGCAAATGAATATTTCTTCCACAATATATTTTGGTTCTAAAAAGCTTTGAGCTTTCAGCAAACAAATAGTATATAATTTATTTATCACAAATAAATGTATCTTATAAAACATACCTTATCATAGTGCTTTGGCCTACATTACAGTGCTTTATATGAACATGATACCTTGATATTGTTCCACAGTGTTGGGCTCATTGAGACTCAAGTTGAGATATTATGTATCGAGACTTCAATTATCGATGGCCCAGATCCATGCTACAATCCCTGTGCTTTATAAACCGATCATACAAATATAAAAATAAACATTATTAACCAACATAAAAATAAACATTATTTGATAAGTTATTGGTTTATTCATTTAGTACTTTTATTTAACCTAGATAACATTATTAAAAGTACTTCAGAACGTTCCTACATCAATGTAATAATGGATAATAAAATATATTCAGAAGAGTTGTGCCAAGCCAAAGAGCTGAAACTGAAGTTAATGCGACACAATACAAAAACACAATAGAAACCACAGCACAGATCACTATTTAAGAAGGTTAGACTCCCCACAAACAACAAAACTTCAACAACAAAATGACATACCTGCCTTCCGGGATCCCCTTTATATTAAAGAACATTATTCCAGAGGCAAACAAATTTTTCTGAAAGGCTCGTCAACTCGCGCTCCTCCCACGTCCCATCATACTGATTCGGTCCGGATGCTACGGGCATTTTGAAGAGGAGCAAAGTGATCAATGGCCAAGGGAAGGATCAATGCGTCACTCAGTGGTCCATTTACCAGTAGCGTGCGCGCTCGCACCTCTCACTCCTCAAGCTGCGCACTATTCACTTCGTGCGCGAGGCGTCCACAGAGAGAGACGCACGCGGAAAATAAGCTGAGTAGACGGGAAAGTTTCTTCAAGGGAAATCGAAGTAAGATCTCACATTTCAAGGCTATTCAGTGTAAATTAAGCTTGAAACACGGAACGTGCAAGAAATGCTGAATTGACAACTCCAAAAGCAAGATGAACAAAGCGTTTTGCATGATGGCTCACCAGTCTCAGCTAACATTGTTATTAGTTGACATTGACAAATGTTGAATGTTTGGACCTACTTAAATTAGACTACTACTTCACCACAAAAGCATGACCAATATCATAGTATAGGACAGTATTATGCTGTATAATATTACAATTGAATGATATACATAGGTGTAAAGTACTTACGTATAAATACTTTATAGAACTACTTAAGTAGTTATTTTTTAGGTATCTACTTTACTTTACTATTTGTGACGGACCTGCTCAAGTTGGTCTTATGTAGCAAAATTTGAAATTGTGTTTCTTACATTAGATAAAATTAGTGACTCAACACTACAAAATGGTTTGTCATACACTGCATTTGAGGAACAATGAGCAAGTAATTCTGCTTTGAAAGTTAATAAACTTGTCAACTCACTTTTGAGAAAATGGCCTTTGAATTTTTTGGTACCTACTGGAGAGCTCTCCTTTATCTACACCCATTCAGCATTGTTCACACTCGTAAGCCAGCACCACCCATCTCTTTAAGGATTCACATGTGAGGTCATGTGCTAAACAGTGAGTAGTGTGGTAAAAGTAGTGGCCTACAATAAGGAAAAATTCCAGGTAAACAGAAATATTTTATAAATATTAGATGACACTTACCCAGACACACTTGTCTAAATTGATGGGTCATGTGAAAGAAATGCTATAACCCCCAGCCACATCTTGCAAAGTGCATGGGTCTCTACAGAAGGTGTAAACAGTACAGCCAAATGGTTACTTGCATAGTAGCAATATCATAAATAGATAGGGTCAATATAAATAAAATAATATACAGTATGTACAAGAACAATATCAGTATCAGTGATAGATTAGGTATTTATATATCTACATACAATCAGGGGTAAAATGGCTGAGCAGCAGGATAAAAAAAATAGTAGCAGCAACGTATGCTGTGTGTTAGGTGATAATTATTTGAATAGAGGCACTGCAGATAGTGCTGATCACTGGTCTGTAAGAACCACGCATGAACAAGGGAATCTATATTCGGAGAGCCTGTTTCTGTCCTGCCCTTGATTTTGGTGCAGGGCATGTTGATGTCCAGATCCTCTTCGTTGCAAATCTCCCTGATCTTCTCAAAAACATAAGTTTGTCTAGCTGTGTTCAGTCCAGGTGGGGCTTGTACAGGCAGACCATCTATGGGAGGAAGGATGTCAGCTTTGCGCAGCAGCTGAAACCTGGTCCCGACAGTCCGAACGCTCCTTGGCTACAACACCAGGCTACAGAGCATCAAAGCTGTAAAACAGGAAATAACACACATTACAACCTTGCATAACATCAATTCACCTCCTAAGTTTAGATAATAAGAATGACCTCATACAATGCAATGAAATTGATTTTCTCTTCGTATGACTGGTGGAGGAGAGTCAGGCGTGTTCTATTGATGCTGAGAGACAAATTCCAGATACAAATATTTTGGCATTATTTTACGATAGCTGTAATCACCGTCAGACACACCTGGCTAACTTGATGGGTCATGTAATCATCTGGCGATGATTGGAGTATTTTGGAGCAAAGAGCTGGTTGAGAGAATGCCAAGAGTGAGCAAAGCTGTCATCAAGGCAAAGGGTGGATACTTTTGAGAATATAAAATATATTTGGATTTGTTTAACACTTTTTTGATTACTCTATGATTCCATATGTGTTATTTCATGGTGTTGATGTCTTCACTATTATTCTACAATGTATAAAATACAAAAACATTAAGAAAAACCCTTGAATGCGTAGGGGTATCCAGACTTTTGACTGATAAAGTAGCACTGTGGAACAGGCCTGTGTGCATGCGCGCTCGCACCTCTCACTCCCCAAGCTGCGCACTAACCAAAATAATAAACAATCGCCATTGTTTCTTCCAGAATATAACTTAAAAATGCTTAGTTCAACTGTCAACATGCAACATTTCAGCATTTCAATATGTTTCGATCAGTACTGTGTATGGTTAAAACTATCATTTTTATCTCATGGATGGTCAGCCCTTGCATCCATAGTTCTGTCATATATACATTTGAGAGTGATTACATTTTTCTAACCCTCCATCCCTCTGCTGTGTTTACCAAAACAAGTTGCGGGAAGGGTGATTGCCTCTTTAATAATATCCTCCGCTGGTCCATGACCGGGATGACTGAGGTCCATGATAAGACAAAGGGCTAGAGTGGACGGCAGGAGCAGTTAGTATAAATGTCCTTGAGAAGCCAGCTACCATAAATAATCCTCTATCTCCATCTACAGGTTTAACAAGGGACATGCAATGGTATCTACCAGAGCCTTATACAGTTAATATAAGAATGGTATCCACAAGCAAAGGGTTGTTTCTACTAATGCATTATTACTGTAGACTTTTCCCATCCTCTCAACTGTAATAATAACACCCAATAATAACTATAATAATAATATAAAACTACAGCTATACCACACAATAACAACAATGTTTATAAGGAGAGAGTGTGTCCTTTATCTCAGCATGCAACTGTTTAAGCACTAAGACTGAGCATGGGGTGAATGGCTTCTCAATCAAGGTCCATTGAAATCTCAGTAGGTCAACTTAACATATTTGTTTAAATGTATGTTTTTCACTCAAAAGTACTATTCTCTGCATCAAAATGTTCAGTTTCACTTGATATTGCATATACAGTGCCTTGAGAAAGTATTCGGCCCCCTTGAACTTTGCGAACTTTTGCCACATTTCAGGCTTCAAACATAAAGATATAAAACTGTATTTTTGTGTGAAGAATCAACAACAAGTGGGACACAATCATGAAGTGGAACGACATTTATTGGATATTTCAAGGGGGGTGAATACTTTCGCAAGGCACTGTATGTTTGTGCCTCATGGGGCAATAATGTTTGATTGTAGCTTTTTGTGTGGTCTCGGTTCTGTGGAATTTTATATATTTGTTCATACTGTTACCCATGTAAGTAATAAAACAAATTTGCCCACTCAATCATGTATTTCAGTCAATGAGATTTTATGCATTTCATGTTTTCCTCATTCACAATTTAGAGCCTTTTTAAGTTTGTAAAAATATCATCCCTGCAATTTAGCTATGGATCAACCAGGTGGAGAAAGAATAAGCTTATCTCTCACCATAAATACTCAAATGACTGAGATCTGCTTTTTTGGGACCTTGAAGAAAATGGACTCAACAATACAATTACAATACAATTATTTGACATCTACTTCATTGAATCCACACTTCAAATATAGGTGTTCTTTATAGTAACTCCCAATGCTGATATGTCATGTATTGTTCTGTGTGATACCAATAGGTGGCAGAAAAAAATGTACACAAGCCAAGGATCCCACTCCTGTTGCCAGCCTGACCTTAATCATCCTGATTTTGAACTTGGCTGTATTCATAAGACAGACTGAAACTGGGACTACTTGGACTTGTCCAATATGAAACAATTATTTTTCTGTTGCATACTTGTTGCAGACATTAATTAACATGGCTCAAATAGAGTTAAAGATATTTTTGCAAACTAGGACCAGCTCATGCAGGGAGATTATGAAATTCCTTTAACATGGTTTACATCAGTTATTAATTTCATCACAACAACCTCCCTGATCAGCATTACTGCTCAACTGGAAGTTAAAGGCGGACACATCAAATATTCTCGTCTTTAAATATTTAATATTAAGAGAAAATACTGCTTAATAAGAGCTAAGAACATATAATATGTACTCTGTCAACAAACAAAGTTCAAACCTTAGTGATACAGTGCTTTCAGAAAGTATTCACACCCACTAACTTTTTCCAAATGTTGTTGTGTTACAGTTTGAATTTAAAATGGATTACATTTAGATGTTTTGTCACTGGCCAAATCATAATACTGTCAAATTGTCAAAATGGAAATATGTTTTTCGAAAGTTTTACGAATTAATACAAAATTAAAAGATGAAATGTCTTGAGTCAGTAAGTATTCAATTCCTTTGTTATAGCAAGCTTAAATAAGTTCAGGAATAAAAATGTGCTTAACAAGTCACATAATATGTTGCAAGGTCTCCCTCTGTGTGTGATAATCGTGTTTAACATGATTTTTGTATTGACTACCTCATCTCTCTACCCCACACATAATAGTTATCTGTATCTGTATCTCATTCAAGCAGTGAATTTCAAACACAGATTCAACCACAAAGACCAGGGAGGATTTCCAATGGCTCGCAAAGAAGGGCATCTATTGGAAGATGGCAACAAACAAAAAAACGCAGACATTGAATATACCTTTCAGCATGCTTAAGTTATTAATTACACTTTGGATGTTATATCAATACGCTCAGTCACTACAAAGATATAGGCGTCCTTCCTAATTCAGTTGTGTCACGCCTGCTCCCGCTCTTCCCCCCCTGGCGCTTTTACGCACACCTGCCTTCCCTCGTCACGCGCTTCAGCGATATTGGACTCACTCAATCACCTGTTTATTACCTCCCCTATATTTGTCAGTTCCCCAGCTCTCTTCCCCGCTGCTGAATTGTTTGTCATATGTCTGCATTACCCGTGTGCTGACGCTGTTCCTGTCTTGTTGTCTGTCTGTTCTCAAATAAATGTCTGACTCCCCTGTACCTGCTTGTCCTGTCCGGTGTCGGTCTTTAGTTGCCAGAGAAAGGAAACTGCTCAGGGATTTCAGCATGAGGCCAATGGTGTCTTTAAAAAAGTTATAGAGTTTTATGGCTGGGATATGATACAACTGAGGATGGATCAACAACATTGTTGTTACTCCACAATAATACCCTAATTGACATCAAATATTTCAAATCCTGCATCCTGTTTGCAACAAGGCACTAAAGAAATACTGCAAACATGTGGCAAAGCAATTAACTATTTGTCCTGAATATAAAGTGGGGCAAGCATGAGTTTTTTATGCACGCAACAGGACAGTTCATCCACGCTGACCTCAAACTAAGGCACTCTGCCTTCTTTTATTTATAGGCTGTTTCAACTTGTCAATTTCAAATGATTTTCCAACAAGTTGTATTTTAGAAAAAATAATTGAGGTGTGTTCTGCCTCCTCATTAATTCACATAAAAGTAGGTCATTTCAATTTGCGGGCAATTTATTTTTTGTGCACTACTTAGCTGGACAAACTTCCCCAAGCACCTCCCAATTGTTTCCGCAGATCAAGTATGCTGTCAGAGGAGGAGGAGGTGGAGCAAGGATCGGACTAAAATGCAGCGTGATAGGTGTCCATGTTATTTAATTAGAAAACTCAACATGAACACAAATACAAAATAACAAAGTGAACTGACAACAAAACAGTCCCCTGTGTCACAGACACAGGAAACAATCACCCACAAAATACCCAAAGAACATGGCTGCCTAAATATGGTTCCCAATCAGAGACAACGATAAACACCTGCCTCTAATTGAGAACCAATCTAAGCAACCATAGACTTACATAAACACAGAGACTAGAAAACACCCCGTAAACATACAAAACCCCTAGACTAGACAAAACACATAAATCCCCCATGTCACACCCTGACCTTATCAACATAACAAAGATAACTAAGGCCAGGGCGTGCCATATGCAGACATTTGCGCATCTCCAGTCGGAACAGGACATGTACAAACTTTTTCACATTTTCCGGCTGGCGCCAGGTTCGCCTTCATTGTTGATTTCATTACTACATGATAACTTTGGACATGTGTGCATTTCTATCAAAACAAGTGCCTTATTACGTTATAATAGTTTCTGTATGTCGTGTTATGTTGTTTCTATTTTAAGTCACTATGTATGGAGCTTAATATATTTATGCGTATTCCTTATAACTGCAGGCACGCTAGCTAAAGAAACTATTTTCATAATCTTTATGGTGTTATACTCAATCGTGCTTATGTAGCTAGCTACATTCTTCTATTAGCTCTGTAAAACAATGCTAATTGCGTCAGAGAAGTATTCATTTGTTTTGTCATTTGAAGCTACACTGGCCTTATGACCATGGTTTGTTTTCATTTGGCCTGTTTAGCATAGCTCTGTTCTGCCCTGCCCCTTTGTGGAGCTCAACAGTTACTGTTTCTTGCTGTTTTATATAACTCATTTGTGATTTTGTCAATGCAATTTATAATTTTATTGGAAGTGTTACTATGTCACTTTGTAACATTGTTTAATCGCTACAGTATATCCTGATATTGTATTCTAATGACTAATTGTAACGGTTTTTGTGTGGTGAAGGAGAGGCGGACCAAAATGCTGCGTGGTTTCTATTCATGGTTCTTTAATAAAGAAAAAAACTATACATGAATAGACTAACAAAAACAATAAACGTGAGAATACCTAAACAGCCCTATCTGGTGCAAACACAAAGACAGGAACAATCACCCACAAACACACAGTGAAACCCAGGCTACCTAAGTATGATTCTCAATCAGAGACAACTAATGACACCTGCCTCTGATTGAAAACCATACTAGGCCGAAACATAGAAATACCCAAATCATAGAAAAACAAACAGACTGCCCACCCCTACTCACGCCCTGACCATACTAAATCATGACAAAACAAAGGAAATAAAGGTCAGAACGTGAAACTAATAATTCCTCTTTATTCTGTACTTTCAGAAACCAAACACACAAACAGCATTTGCCAATATCATAATTGGAGCTGAAGATCGAGGCCAGATTTTGTGTGCTAGCGTACTCTCCTTTACAGTTGTACTGGATGAAAACACAGCAAGAAAACACATAGGCCTATATGTAATAGTTGTCTATTTTATTTAAGTATTGGTGGTGGTTGAACAACAAAAACGTGTTTACTTGAGGGAAAAAACTGCAAGAATATACTGACAACTTATGAATATGCATAACCCTTATCTCATATTCCTGCAGTGATTGAACAACAACTGCATTTCCACCCCGCATCATGGCAGATCATCGGTCATGTCAGTCAGTCAGTAATTGATGCAGATGTGCTCAAAGCTTGAACATCTGGTACTCCCCAAAGCATGGTGAAACACAGTGGTGTGGCTCAAGCTTAACACGTACTTTGTCAACCTCCTCTGCTTCCTTCTCCTGGTGCCAGACAGGCAGACTTTGCAGTGCCTCTGTGTGTGACTACCTTGAGTAGCAGTTTGAGGGACTTCACAGGGAAAATGCTATGCAATGAGGCGTAGGGGATTGTCTGCAGCAGGACGGCCCCCAGTGGATTGGCGCCGAGGGGTGTGGTGCTCCTCCAGCAGCTCCCTCATTAGGTATTAGGTTCTCTGAACTTTTGGTAGGTAATTACTTCACCTATGGGGGTGTGGGGAGTATGAAGCAGTGGGGGAGATATTGTCACTATAATTGTATAATGAAACTGTATGTGTTTTGACTATGCTGGCTCCTCATCTTGGCAAGGGACATAACAAAGAACTTGACCCCAAACCTGTGCCTTTTGTAGGGAATATATTGACGGAACGCCAGCCTACCCTTCTATATCACCAGGGACTCATAAAGGCATAGCTCCTGGTATGGCGCAAGACCCGACCAAATGCTGATATCAGGCTGGTATGCACATTTCTTAATTTTGTGTAACGGTTCATTTAGTTTGGCAGTAGCATTGTTGACGAAATGCAGTCATCGCAGCAGAACTAAGGAGCGGTCTTGGGAAAAGAGGGCGGCAAAGAAAGGAGTTGCAAACATAGGATCTGTACTCTAGTATTCTCTTCGGGAGTTCTTCTTTACTATTCCCATGAGAAGGACTGTCACCAGGAAGATATACATTTCACGAATTGTGGTTGTCACCCATTTAGTGAGTTTCCCCCTCACTCCTGGCTCTTTCTTTTCCTCTAGCTCCAAGGCAAACCGATTAGTCATCTCTACTATGTCTCCCACCAGCTCCTCTGTCAGAAACAGCTTCAAGCACTCTGCCTCAGAGGGAAATGGCAAGGGGATTTGCATTCCAGACTGGGACTCAAAGCAAACAGCAGGGCCAGGAGGGGTGAAATGGCTGGCGGCCTTCCAGCTACCACAGACCTGCTGTACTTCATCCACTGTCGGTCTGCATCCATCACCACCAGCATCTTCAAAGAGACCTGGAACTTCGTCAGTGGACAAGGGGTCCTCAGGTTCAGGGTTCTCAATGGCTACAATGTTGGGGGCAGCTCCTCACTGTCACTGTGAAAATCTGATTCCTGACTTTCATACTCAGACTCATTGTCAGAATTTATTAAAATCTCCAGAATTTCCGCATTTGTGAGTTGTCTCCTTTTGAGAGATATTGCTAATGCTACAGCTCAGCTCACTAGCTACATACATAAACAACAACACTGAATTGCTCAGAGTGGGAGTGAGAGGTTACGTGATTGACTGCCAGCACATGCCACTTGTATCAATAAATCACTATCAGAAAATGTTTTGTGGGGTAATTATTTATCTTATTTATCTTTGGTCTGTCAGACCAAAGATGTTATAACAAAATGGAGTGAGGGAGGGTTCACTCATTTTTCGAGTAAACTTCCAGAAGAGAATGAACATGGTAGACGACACACCCCCTTCAACATGTATACTATAAACAGACCAAACTCATCTTGTCTCCTCTTATTATCTTTGGTTGATGTGAAAAAATAAAACATGTCAGCAAGCACGAACTACCCATCGTCGGATTACTTTAGATTTCTATAAAGTGTTTTACTCAATTATTTTGATGAATGGTGAGCTCACCCGTAATGTGATTATTATAAAAAGTAATTGCTATTAGCTAATTGATATTGTAGTTTTTGTCAGCTGAGAGTTATAAAAATATGATGCTTGTGTTATATCGATCTCTCCTCAGTTAGCGGTAGGACAAATATAGCCTACATTTTCCAGTTTGGATGATTGTGTTATGCTGTAGCTACTTTTGTGAATGTCGAAACATTGCATCCAAAAATAAACTGGTCACATTCCGGACTTTACTTGGTATGGACTGTGTTAGTGCAAAATGTTTCTGTGAAAAAACAGTGTGGCCAGATCAAATGCTGACTGTTGTGTCAATCGCAATGGGACCTTCTAAATAAGCGTTCTAATCCCACCGTAGAATGATCACACACGATTTTTGGTATGTGAGAAAAGGTTAAAACACAAGGCCAAATCTACACTGGATTTCTTTATCAAGAAGACAGTGAATAATCCTGATGTTCATAGTTCCAGTTTTGATTGAAATCTACTTGAAAATCTATGGCAATACCTGAAAATGGCTGTCTAGCAATGATCGACAACAAAATTTGACAGAGCTTGAAGAATTATGAAAACAATTATGGGCAAATGTTGCACAATCCAGGTGTGGAAAGCTATTAGAGACTTAACCAGAAAGAGTCACAGCTGTAATTGCTGCCAAAGATGCTTTTACAAAGTATTGACTTTGTGTTTTGAATACTTATGTAAGTTAGACATTTCTGTATTTCATTTTCAATAAATGTGCAAAGAATCCTAAAAATGGGGAGTCATGTGGGACCGCTGAAAGATATGGCAGCACGAGAGCTCCTAATACCTGCATGTAAATACTGGAATTCAACAGCATACGCTTTCATTTTTGTCTTAATATATTGACTTGAAGTACAGTTTAAAATAAAGATAATTTTCAGTTTGAAACATTACACTAAAGTGGCGTTATTGGAATGCAGACATACTCAAAAAACGTCTTAAAGCCTAACACGTGGTATTGCCACATTGACTAGCAAACAGACAGCAAGTCCTCCTGAATCCCCCCACCAAGATATAGATAAAAATATAAACCAAGAGGGAAGAAAACAGTAAATCTGAATGATCAAATGGGAAAGATGAACACGACTTTGCTGGATGTTGCATCTGATGTCTCCACGATAAAAACAACAACTTTCGAGCTAAAAGGTAAAAGTTGATACGAGGATGGATGGGGCAGATTTTGACAGTGGAGGAAACCCTCCCGTTTGTAGAAGGATAATGAGAATCATGAGAAAAAGCTAGACATTGTGGAATCGTGTCGAAAAATTTGAGAACAAAACTAGGACAAATATGGTGAGATTACTTAATCTGAAATAGGGGAGTGAGGCTGGTGGTGCACTAATCGCATGTGTGCAGAAAATCATCGCAGAAGGATTTGGATTTGACGACAGGCATGAATTCGAAATTGACCGAACCCTTTGCAGCTTAACAATGCCTAATGAGAATGGGCCCCCGAGAACGTTTCTCATCCGCATTCTACGATCTACAGCCCAGGACAAGGTACTTAAAGTGGCTAAAGAAAAGGGTGGCGTTCAGTGGGAAGGCTGCCGGCTGTCTTTTTTCCCAGACCTGTCCAAGGAACTGGCAATGAGGAGGAAGTTTGCAAGGTGAAGAAACAACTACACGAGAAGAACGTCAGGCACACACTGGCATTCCCAGCGACCCTGCTCTTTACTTGGAAGGGAAAGAAAATGATTTAAGGACAACATGGAGGCAGAGAGATTCTTGCTAGAGCAAGATGTTTAACCTAGATAAAGAAGGAGAGACAGAAGGTAAAATACAAGTTGAATTGGCCTGAGAGTCTTTAGTTGCCTTTTGGCAAATGCCAAGTGGGCTGTCATCAGCATTTTTACTGATGAATGGCTTCCGCCTCGCCAGTCGTGTGTAGATTAACGAGGGAAAAAAGTATTTATTTTAATCCATTTTAGAATAAGACTAATGTAACAAAATGTGGAAAGCGTTGTGGAGTCTAAATACTTTCTAAATGCACTGTATCCATCTAGCAGGGCTTTCTTTAATGTTGGTGTACCACAGGGCAGCACTCTAGGCCCTCTATTCTTTTCTATATTTACCAATGACCTGCCACTGGCATGAAAAAAGACTGTATGTCCATGTATGCTGATGATTCAACCATATACGTGTCAACAATCACAGCTAATGAAGGCACTGAAATCTTTCACAAGGAATTGCAGTCAGTTTTGGAATGGGTGGCCAGCAATAAACTGGTACTCAACATCTCTAAAACTAAGAGCATTGTATGTGGTACAAATCATTCCCTACGCTCTGTACCTCAGCTGAATCTGGTAATGAATGGTGTGGCTGTTGAACAAGTTGAGGAGACCATATTAATTGGTGTTACCTTAGGTTGTACAGTGTCGTGGTCAAAACAAATAGATTCAATGGTTGAAAAGATGGGGAGAGGTCTGTGCATAATTAAGAGATTCTCTGCGTTTTTAACACCACACTCAAAAAAGCAAGTCCTGCAGGCTGAAGTGTCGTCTTATCTTGATTATTGTCCTGAAATGTGGTCAAGTGCTGCAAAGAAAGACCTAGTTAAGCTGCAGCTGGCCCAGAACAGAGCGGCACATCTTGCTCTTCATTGTAATTAGAGGACTACTATAAATACTATGCATGCCAGTCTCTCTTGGCTAAGAGATGAGGGAAGGCTGACTGCTTCATTCTTTTTATAAGAAATATTAATGAGTGGAAAACTACCAATTGTTTGCATAGTCAACTTACACACATCTCTGACACACACACACTTACCCCACCAGACATACCACTAGTGGTCTTTTCAAAGTTGACAAATCCAAAACAAATTCAAGAAAGTGTACAGTACTATACAGAGCCATTATTGCATCAAATTTCCATCTCATATTGCTCAAACGAACATCAAACATGTTTTAATAAAAATGATGAAGTAACACGATGATGAAAAATGATGAAGGCACAATGCCTCTCCCTATTTGACCTAGAAATGTGTACGTACGTATTGAAATGAAGACTATGTGTGCCGTTTTAAATGTATGTAGTTCTGTCCTTCAGCTGTTATTGTCTATTAATGTTCTGTATTATGCCATATTTCATGCTTTGTGTGGACCCCAGGAAGAGTAACTGCTGCTATCGCCACAGCGAATGGGGATCCTAATAAAGTCAAATAAAAATATTGCTATCAGGTTGTAAGTCCTAGCTGGCCTGCCTGGTATATTGTTTGCTACCTCCACCCATTCGGGATGCACTGTTTCAGTTTCAATATTTTGAACAAAAACGGACAACTAACTAAGGCTGGGAATGTCAACACAATCAAACTAGCAAAGGCACTGATCACAAGCCAGTCATAACGTGGGTAATAGGCACATGTCGGGGTGGCAGGGTTGCCTAGTGGTTAGAGCGTTGGACTAGTAACCAAAAAGTTGCAAGTTCATATCCCTGAGGTGACATATAGAAGTAGCCTAGGCTGGCTACACTACATTTTGAGTGCACCATTCAGCAATGCTGCATTCAACCGCACCGGTGATCCATGCAGTACAAAAACACCTATAGCTATGTTTGTGTTATTTAAATACTTTTTGATTAGGGACGCAGCATATTATGCACATGTGCAAAGGCTGGACAAATACTATTTCTCTTCTTTTATTTTAAAATGTTAAAATGCTATATACAGCTTCCTATGTACATAAGTGGACATTATAATATGGCCCATGCTCTGATTGAATTTAACACCCCTGGGCTACCGGATCTATTTATGTAGTTAGCTAATTACTTAAGCAAGCTAAAAACACAGAGCCTAACTTTGGATGTGTCAAGTCATTGGAGGCGTGTGACTGACCAACTTTTCCCCTCATATACAGTGCCTTGCGATAGTATTCGGCCCCCTTGAACTTTGCGACCTTTTGCCACATTTCAGGCTTCAAACAAAAAGATGTAAAACTGTATTTTTTTTTGAAGAATCAACAACAAGTGGGACACAATCATGAAGTGGAACGACATTTATTGGATATTTCTAACTTTTTTAACAAATCAAAAACTGAGAAATTGGGCGTGCAAAATTATTCAGCCCCCTTAAGTTAATACTTTGTAGCGCCACCTTTTGCTGCGATTACAGCTGTAAGCTCAGCTCAGTGATTACAGCTCAAGCTCAGTGAGGTTGGATGGAGAGCATTTGTGAACAGCAGTTTTCAGTTCTCCGCCACGGCACAACTCAAGGGGGGGGGGACGCCAACCCAGACAGGAAGATCACATCAGTGACTCAACCCACTCAAGTGACGCACCCCTCCCAGGGACGGTATGAAAGAGCCCCAGTAAGCCAGTGACTCAGCCCCTGTAATAGGGTTAGAGGCAGAGAATCCCAGTGGAAAGAGGGTAACCGGCCAGGCAGAGACAGCAAGGGAGGTTCGTTGCTCCAGAGCCTTGCCGTTCACCTTCCCACTCCTGGGCCAAACTACACTCAATCATATGACCCACTGAAGAGATGAGTCTTCAGTAAAGACTTAAAGGTTGAGAGCAAGTTTGCGTCTCTTACATGGGTAGGCAGACCATCCATAAAAATGGAGCTCTACGTGGACTGGGACATGTTTTGTATTGCGTCAGATAACAACATTGACGAATACGCTGATTCGGTGTGCGAGTTCATTAGAACGTGCGTTGAAGATGTCGTTCCCATAGCAACGATTAAAACATTCCCTAACCAGAAACCTTGGATTGATGGCAGCATTCGTGTGAAACTGAAAGCGCGAACCACTGCTTTCAATCAGGGCAAGGTGTCTGGTAACATGACTGAATACAAACAATGCAGCTATTCCTTCCGTAAGGCTATCAAACAAGCTAAGCGTCAGTACAGAGACAAAGTAGAATCCCAATTCAACGGCTCAGACACGAGGCATGTGGCAGGGTCTACAGTCAATCACGGACTACAAGAAGAAATCCAGCCCAGTCACGGACCAGGATGTCTTGCTCCCAGGGAGACTAAATAACTTTTTGCCCGCTTTGAGGACAATACAATTCCACTGACACTGCCTGCAACGGAAAAATGCGGTCTCTCCTTCACTGCAGCCTAGGTGAGTAAAACATTTAAACGTGTCAACCCTCGCAAGGCTGCAGGCCCAGACGGCATCCCCAGCCGCGCCCTCAGAGCATGCGCAGACCAGCTGGCTGGTGTGTTTACGGACATATTCAATCAATCCCTATACCAGTCTGCTGATCCCACATGCTTCAAGAGGGCCACCATTGTTCCTGTTCCCAAGAAAGCTAAGGTAACTGAGCTAAACGACTACCGCCCCGTAGCACTCACTTCCGTCATCATGAAGTGCTTTGAGAGACTAGTCAAGGACCATATCACTTCCACCCTACCTGACACCCTAGACCCACTCCAATTTGCTTACCGCTCAAATAGGTCCACAGACGATGCAATCTCAACCACACTGCACACTGCCCTAACCCATCTGGACAAGAGGAATACCTATGTGAGAATGCTGTTCATCGACTACAGCTCGGCATTTAAAACCATAGTACCCTCCAAGCTCGTCATCAAGCTCGAGACCCTGGGTCTCGACCCCGCCCTGTGCAACTGGGTACTGGACTTCCTGACGGGCCGCCCCCAGGTGGTGAGGGTAGGTAATAACATCTCCTCCCCGCTGATCCTCAACACTGGGGCCCCACAAGGGTGCGTTCTGAGCCCTCTCCTGTACTCCCTGTTCACCCACCGCCTCCAACTCAATCATCAAGTTTGCGGACGACACAACAGTGGTAGGCTTGATTACCAACAACGACGAGATGGCCTACAGGGAGGAGGTGAGGGCCCTCGGAGTGTGGTGTCAGGAAAATAACCTCACACTCAACGTCAACAAAACTAAGGAGATGATTGTGGACTTCAGGAAACAGCAGAGGGAACACCCCCCTTGTGGGCGGAGCAGTTGCCGTACCAGACAGTGATACAGCCCGCCAGGATGCCCTCGATTGTGCATCTGTAGAAGTTTGTGAGTGCTTTTGGTGACAAGCCGAATTTCTTCAGCCTCCTGAGGTTGAAGAGGCACTGCTGCACCTTCTTCACGATGCTGTCTGTGTGAGTGGACCAATTCAGTTTGTCTGTGATGTGTATGCCGAGGAACTTAAAACTTACTACCCTCTCCACTACTGTTCCATCGATGTGGATAGGGGGGTGTTCCCTCTGCTGTTTCCTGAAGTCCACAATCATCTCCTTAGTTTTGTTGACGTTGAGTGTGAGGTTATTTTCCTGACACCACACTCCGAGGGCCCTCACCTCCTCCCTGTAGGCCGTCTCGTCGTTGTTGGTAATCAAGCCTACCACTGTTGTGTGGCGAGAAGAATGCTAGGGAGTGGTGCACGATGTGCCCGTCTCCGGAGTCTGACCAGAAGACCGCCTCGTTTCCCTCTTTTACGAAGTCGTTTTTTTGGGTCGCCGGCTGGGATCCATTCCGTTGTCCTGGTTGAAAGGCAGAACACAGGATCCGCTTCGCGAAAGTCATATTCTTGGTCGTACTGATGGTGAGTTGACGCTGATCTTATATTCAGTAGTTCTTCTTGACTGTATGTAATGAAACCTAAAATGACCTGGGGTACTAATGTAAGAAATAACACGTAAAAAAAAAAATGCATAGTTTCCTAGGAACGCGAAGCGAGGCGGCCATCTCTGTCGGCGCCGGAAGTAGTTGTTCTCATGTGGTGGCTGTGATGGCGTCCACATCACCAACAAACTAACATGGTCCAAGCACAACAAGACAGTTGTGAAGAAGGCACGACATAACCTATTCCCCCTCGGGAGACTGAAAAGATTTGGGATGGGTCCTCAGATCCTCAAAAGGTTCTACAGCTGCACCATCGAGAGCATGGCACTACAGAGGGTAGTGCACACGGCCCAGTACATCACTGGGGCCAAGCTTCCTGCCATCCAGGACCTCTGTACCAGGTGGTGTCAGAGGAAGGCCTTAAAAATTGCCAAAGTCTCCAGGCACCCTAGTCATATACTGTTCTCTCTGCTACCGCACGGCAAGGGGTACCGGATCGCCAAGTCTAGGTCCAAGTGGCTTCTAAACAGCTTCTACCCCAAAGCCATAAGACTACTGAACTTCTAATCAAGTGGCTACCCAGACTATTTGTATTGTATTTTTCTGTTTTTTTTCTGGTATTTCTTTGGTTAAGGGCCTGTAAGCACTTGAATTCGGCGCATGTGACAAATAAAATTTGATTTGATTTGTGTTTAACTCCATCTGCTCTAAAATTCGATTAATTTCGGCCAGTGAACCACCCTTTGTTACATCATTCAAGAAGATCGAAATGAATATTCCCATGAAACTGAATTGGATCAAATGGTTGGCATGCATGCAGCATGGACGTTTCACCTGTAAAACGTGAAGAATTATCATTCCCGGTTGACAATTTATATAAGGTAGGCCTAATTTGGTCTTTTAGGATTTTTAAAAATATAACCTTTTCCTTTAGTCACAGGCAATCATGCAATTTTGATTATGCATTCATTGTATGTATATTCTAAAATTATTTTAACCAATAGGCTTCGTGTCGGTGCCAACCTTCATTCAGAAATGATGACATAATAATAATAAAATAATTGTCTTTTTATAGCACTGGTTATAATAAATGTAAAGCAATTGCCATGTGTGGTCAACTGATAATTCCCCCTCCGTTTTGATTGGGACAACATCATTGTGCTGCTTTGAGACAAGCACAGGAAATCATCTTGATAAATCAATCAGTCTCATTTTTGTTTTCACTGAATCTGTTTGGATATTTGGTTACAATTAGGATGGGAAATGTTAGCTAAATTGAGATGAGTGCTCATGATCATTGGTCTAACAATTGAAAGCAATGCAGATCTTCTCTACACACACACACACTAGGCCTATAGCTTCCCTGATGTTTTCCGAAACTTTCCGAAACTTTTCTGATGCATTTTAGTCTCTTTTCCTACTGATGCGAATACACATTTGTACACTGTTCTCATAGGCTATTCAAGTCATTTGACATATTTTATCTATTGTTTAAAAAGGCTATCAGGCCTACAGCATTTCAATAACAATATAGCTGAAACCACTATTGGCTTCATTGACTTACTGAATTTATTCTCATAAATGTAGGCTAGGCTACTTAATGATAGATTATTTTAAATATTATTGTAAGAGTAGGCCTACCTACACAATAACCTCATATGGGGTTACTGACCATAATTTGGCTTTGTGGAGAGCACAGCACATTGAAGAAAATATAGCTCTGCAGGAAGAGGTGCTGCAGATAAATTGAAAAAAAATGCTAAATTATACAATTATCTCTATAAATTAAGGAAATCAATTGAAAATACTACACCAGCATAATTTAGCCACAGAGGATCAATAGCTTGTTTAATAAAAATTGCTGTACATTGTGTTTTGTCGCATTATGAGCGCAATGACCTAATCTACAGTCTGGAATCCTGCAATTGGGCAGCCTGCGCAGCAAATATGAAACAGCTGATTGTTTAGGTGTGGCTGTCAATGAACAGCAGGCAGCAGCTAGAAGGTATTTCGCAATATTTCAAAATAAATACAAAATGCCAAACTCTCTTTGAATAGGTGAGTGCCACTACAAAGTTGGTGGACTATAATTTCCTCGCCTAAAATCTGTGTATCCACTCTTTTCTTTAGCCTATGCTATTGGTTGCATTTAACTTCTTCGGTATAGGGGGCGCTCTTTTAATTTTTGGATAAAAAAACATTCCCGTTTTAAACAAGATATTTTGTCACAAAAAGATGCTCGACTATGCATATTATTGACAGCTTTGGAAAGAAAACACTCTGACGTTTCCAAAACTGCAAAGATATTATCTGTGAGTGCCACAGAACTGATGCTACAGGCGAAACCAAGATGAAATTTCAAACAGAAAATGGCCCAGATTTTGAGGGCGCTGCGTTCCAATGTCTCCTTATATGGCTGTGATTGCGCCAGGAATGAGCCTACACTTTCTGTCGTTTCCCCAAGGTGTCTGCAGCATTGTGACGTATTTGTAGCCATATCATTGTAAGATTGACCATAAGAGACGACATTTACCAGGTGCCCGCTTGGTGTCCTCAGTCAAAATTATTGCGTAATCTCCAGCTGCGTGCATTTTACTATTTGCTTCAGAGGAAAAAGTCAACTGCCACGAATGATTTATCATCGAATAGATATGTGAAAAACACCTTGAGGATTGATTCTAAACAACGTTTGCCATGTTTCTGTCGATATTATGGAGTTAATTTGGAAAAAGTTTGCCGTTGTAATAACTGAATTTTCTGGGGTTTTTCTTAGCCAAACGTGATGAACAAAACGGAGCGATTTCTCCTACACAAATAATCTTTTTGGAAAAACTGAACATTTGCTATCTAACTGAGAGTCTCCTCATTGAAAACATCCAAAGTTCTTCAAAGGTAAATGATTTTATTTGAATGATTTTCTTGTTTTTGTGAAAATGTTGCCTGCTGAATGCTAGGCTTAATGCTATGCTAGCTATCTATACTCTTACACAAATGCTTGTGTAGCTATGGTTGAAAAGCATATTTTGAAAATCTGAGATGACAGTGTTGTTAACAAAAGGCTAAGCTTGTGAGTGAATATATTTCTTTCATTTCATTTGCGATTTTCATGAATAGTTAACGTTGCGTTATGCTAATGAGCTTGAGGCTAGGATTACGCTCCCGGATACGGGATTGCTCGAAGCTAGAGGCAATTAAAAATATTATTGTAATGTCTCCAGTCATGTAAAATGATGTACAATTGCAGAAAATTATTTTAGAAAATACATTTTTTCTTTCTCGGACCCACAAACTCCTCAGCCCCTTGTCTTCAAGACTGAGCCCCGAATGTTATGAAACTCTGGTGATGGCCCTGCGGTACAGGCTGGCGGTGGGGGTGTAATGGTGTAGGGAATGATTTCCTGGCACAAGTTAGGCCCCTTGACACCAATTGAGCAACGTTTACATGCCCTGAAAAATCCCACAAGTAATTCAGGCTTTTCTGCATAAGGGGGTCTGACCCGGTACTGGATGGGTGTACCTAATTAACTGTGTATATAGCCTACAGTAAGTTAAATAATCCTGTCAACTTCACAAGCTGCTTGAATTATACAATAGCTCTAAAGTAGCCTAATATAGAGAAGACTGAGCAAGTTGGTTCCTGACACCATACCACCGTAGGTCTACATTCTGATTAACACGGGTGGATTAATACTGCTGGCAGAATATGCTAAGCTCATTATGGGGTTTAAATGGATTTTAACACACAATTAGCTACTGTAGCTGTTTCAGAAACATTTTGAATCTGAATCACATGGGCTTGTAAACATTGCATAACTAGCTAAGCAAATCTGGATCTTATAGAGGTAACTTGTGCTGGAAAACCAGCTCACCTGTCTTTGTCTCCAGCTTCATGACTTTGAGAAGACCCTCATCACTTCCACGACATACACTTCAGCCATGTGTTGTTTGGGATGGCAATCTGCGAGAGAAAGAGGGTTGTGCAATTTAGCTAGAAAAATAACTTTATGTTGTACTGGTGTAGGCTGAGAAAGGACACTGATTGTATCACTCATGCCAACAGAACCTCTGAAAAATAAGACTGCTACCCAAGATGGGAACCACTTATTTCATGACCTGTAAATGGCTGGTTCACACATGGTAGAGACTGTGTGCATGATGGTCATGAAAACAATAATTACAGCGCATGCAACACCAAAGATTGGCAATGTCATATGACAATACATGTTGTTGCTCTCTGATTGGCAACAAAAAAATGCAAAGCTGTTTCACGTTTATCATCACAAATATCTGATAGCTTAATTTCATGGAAATGGATAGATAAACATTGTTGCTGGCAATTCTAATTTACAATGGATGGGTCTAATCCTGAATGCTGATTGGTTAAAACCGTACTCCAGCTGGTGTCTATTCCACAAGTTACCACCAGCTAAATCTATGACTTCAAAATGCCTATTTACTCTGTTCCATCTGATTGCGCAGTCCACTCCATCAGCCCAGCCAGGCAATTTATAAACTTGATCTCCACTATAAAAAGCATCTAGACAGTATCTCAAATTTATTTTAGTCTAACATTTAGTTTTCAACATTGGCGATTTGTATAAACCTTGCTCTCTGCAACATTGTTGTAAAATTCAAATTCTATCTCCAGTTGTCGCATAGTAATGAATGAGTCGGGATGAGACAGACAAGTTGGCAGCTTTTCTCAGCTAGTCGAAATCATGATTCAGCATAATTTTTATGGATGTATACAAAGAAATATCAATAGAAAACAGGTCAAAAGAAACAAAGTGTAGCTAGTTTGCAGTCTTTCCAGCTTCAGTTTAACTTCTTGCGTCGAGCAATCCCGGATCCGGGATCCTATTTATAGCCTCAAGCTCATTAGCATAACGCAACGTTAACTATTCATGAAAATCGCAAATTAAATGAAATAAATATATTTGCTCTCAAGCTTAGACTTTTGTTAACAACACGGTCATCTCAGATTTTCAAAATATGCTTTTCAACCAGAGCTAAACAAGCATTTGTGTAAGAGTATTGATAGCTAGCATTGCTATAAGCCTAGAATTCAGCCAGCAACATTTTCACAAAAACAAGAAAACCATTCAAATAAAATAATTTACCTTTGAAGAACTTCAGATGTTTTCAATGAGGAGACTCTCAGTTAGATAGCAAATGTTCAGTTTTTCAAAAAATATTATTTGTGTAGGACAAATCGCTCCGTTTTGTTCACGTTTGGCTATGAAAAAAACCTGTATCCAGTTATAGCCTCAAGCTCATTAGCATAACGTAACGTTAACTATTTATGAAAATCGCAAATGCAATGAAATGAATGTGCTAGCTCTCAAGCTTAGCCTTTTCTTAACAACACTGTCATCTCAGATTTTCAAAATATGCTTTTGAACCATAGCAAAACAAGCATTTGTGTAAGAGTATTGATAGCTAGTGTAGCATTTAGCGTAGCATTTAGCGGGCAACATTTGCACAAAAACCAGAAAAGGATTCAAATAAAATCATTTACCTTTGAAGAACTTCGGATGTTTTCAATGAGGAGACTCTCAGTTACATAGCAAATGTTCAGTTTTTCCTGAAAGATTCTTTGTGTAGGAGAAATCGCTCCGTTTTGTAATATGAATATATTTCTTTCATTTCATTTGCGATTTTCATGAATAGTTAACGTTGCGTTATGCTAATGAGCTTGAGGCTATGATTACGCTCCCGGATACGGGATTGCTCGACGCTAGAGGTTAAACAAATGCAAATGCAGCTACTGTCTTGTTTTTCTGGCTCTACTGTTTGACGTGACTGTAAATTAGCCGTAGTTGGCTAGCTAGCAAGCAAGAGATAAGCCAGTTTGGCAATAGAATACTTATAATGAACGACGGGGTTGCGTCCATAGATACAGAACAAAAAGATTTAATGATTGGGTCGCGTCTCTGGCAACCGAACCGATAGAATGAACGACCAGCCAGCTTGGTGTCACGATCAATGAGTGAATAGGTGTGGAGTCAGGCGCAGAGAGCAAAGGATGCGGGAAAAACACGCTTTAATGTCCAAAATAATCACAGGAACAAAATAGTATACCCAAACCTGGTATAACTACAAAAACAGAAATGTACCCTAACGTGAAATATAAGGACAGCGAGAAACCCATTGAAAATACTAACCACTCTAACACATACAGAATGAACAAGCCCGCACAAACAGAAGCGGGCTAAACGAACTTAAATAACCCCACCCTAACAACCAAACAAGGAACAAGTGAAACCAATTAGACAATACCAAACGAACACAGAACAAAGGATTGGTGGCAGCAAGTAGACCGGCGACGACGACCGCCGAGCACCACCTGAACCAGAAGGGGAGCCACCGTCATTAATATTCGTGACACTTGGTAGCAACCCTAGATTTGTGTCAGGACTATATCTTGTGGAAGGATGAAATAGTATGAATAAATTAATCAAAATAACGTTAATGAAAATATGTAAATCTTTATTTGAATATGTTGGTAACCCGTTGAATAGAAGTGGTAAACTACCTAGCAGCTTGCTTGTTTATTGAAGTTAGCTTGAGATTCAGACTTTGCTGTCAAACAGTTTCCTTACTAGATACTGAATATAGCTAACACCACACAAGATACATTCATTGGTAGATATGTATTTATTATATCTGAAAAGTATGATTTCCTCCATGAATTCGTTTAACAAGCTAGCTTTTTTGCATTACTTCCACGTTATCCCTGGTAACCACACACTAGAAAGTTCATCATCGAGGCTTCAGCTCTCAACATTGTGGTAACTGTAGTCCATAATGATTTCTGTGTTGTGTTGTAATCCTTGTTGGTTGCACTCCCTTCTGCGTCTTTTTAGAAACTTGTGAAGAGTGAGCATATACATGTTTGTCTCTTTATTCCAAGATTATTATCTCAAAAGAGAGAATATCCCATTCATTTATGTAAACACCTCTGAAATGGGAAATGCCAGAGCGATGTATTAGAATATCTATGGCTCAGTCTGGGAAATGTGGCATGCTTGTCCACATTGGCAACATTATGCCATGTTTATATCCTACAGTTATAGTCTGTTAACATTCCATTTGAAGTTCACAATCTTTTTTTTTTTTTTTTTTTACAAATTGTTTGGTAGCTGATAGACAGCCAGCAAAGGTATATTTGTTATCTTTGTTATATTGTGCTTGACTTATTTATATCCATGTAACACATGTCTTTAAGACATTTCGAAATGTTTACTGTGCAAAACCAATTAGTCAGAAACAATGTCAAAATTACATTTGTTCAAAATATGTATTTAATGGATACATTTGTCATGTTTTTGGCATCATTAAACTGAAGATTCATTTTTATGCGATTAAACTGATTAATCATGTAACTGTAATCAACTAGAAATTCGGGACACCAAGGAAAATATTTAGTTAAAAAGTTATAATTTTCCTAATATATTTTCAATTCTGATTAATGAATTCTTCTTTGCGAGTCTCATTCCAAACGTCGTAAATTGTTGGTTATCTGTGCGAACCCAGTCTTCACTATGAGTCATCCATACATCAATTGTCTTAAATCATTTATTTATTAACTAACTAAACAATCACAGAAGTGCACACACAAACAAACAAAGTAAATATGGTTACAAGAAATGATAGGGGAATGTGCCCTAGTGGGCTAAACTGGCATGGCAGCTTGTTGTACAAAAGGGAAGTGGGGGTCGGCTGAGATAAGACAACACACAGTTGATAATTATAACAATTGAAATGCTAATCATTTGCACATGAACGCTCACTCATTTGGGAACAATTGCAATCAAAATATATATTTACGCTCAGTGTGTCGTCGGGGTCTCTGTTGAAAAGTTTGTTTCTGTTGGAGAGTTTTTTCCTCCCTCTCTGTTGTGATTAGAATGGGTAGTTCAGAGTGACATTCATTCATGGCATTATGGATAGATGTTTCGGCGGTTGTCGGTCTTCACGTTCAATGATACCAAATTCCTAGCTGCAGACTAGTAATTCATATCAAAGACTTGTTCTTATTCTGTCGGTATCGATAGTCTAAGAGTTTAACCACGTGGTATGGTTAAAAAATTCAGCAGTCTGGTCTGAAACCTTGGCCCTCTCGTTATCGAGGTAAGCTGGTCTGCAACCTTTGTCCTCTTGTAATTGAGAGCAACATGGTCTGTTGAGAAATTCTCAAAGTGGGGGTTTTATTCGGGAGAGCAGAAAAGGGCCTGTCCCAGGATGCCCGACCATAACTGTGCTCATGGACGGTCCTCTGATTTAGTTAAACTCCAAAGGGAATTTGAGTTTCCTTCATTAAACAGTCCAAAATCACATGACACAATTTCACAAGCAGTATCATTCTCATTCATCTTATACAACAATTAGATGTAAGCCTCATATCTGAGGCTATTATATAAACAGCATTATGGTAATGTGGCCATATTGTCTCACATGAGTTTCACAAAATTGTACCAAACGGACCTGTTCGTAGCTGGATTCTTCACCGATCTTTTATACCTTCTCCAGAACATAAATGTTGTTCGGACCTCAAGATCTGTGATGTGGAAGAAATTCCTTTGTTCCCTATGAAAATTCACTCTGTCTCTATACTGTGGCCATGAGGAGATAATTTACGACCTCTCTCTAACCACAGCAGCCTGGGTGTAGGAGACAGGGGGATAGGGCTTGCTGTACCCAAAGAGGGCAACGTCATGACACATTTGTACAAACATCCAAAATATAACCCATTTGGAAAGTATTCAGACCCCTTGACTTTTTCCACATTTTGTTACGTTACAGCCTTATTCTAAAATTGATTTAATTATTTTTTTTCCTCAACAATTTACACACAATACTCCATAATGATAAAGCAAAAACAGGTTTTTAGAAGATTTTGCTAAATTATAAAAAGTACTTTGTTGAAGCACCTTTGGCAGCGATTACAGCCTTGAGTCTTCTTGGGTATGATGCTACACCTGTATTTGGGGAGTTTCTCCCATTCTTCTATCCAGATTCTACTGTCAGGTTGGATGGGAAGTGTTGCTGCATAGCAATTGTCAGGTCTCTCCAGAGATGTTCAATCGGGTTCAAGTCCAGGCTCTGGCTGGGCCACTCAAGGATATTCAGAGACTTCTCCCGAAGCGACATCTGTGTTGTCTTGGCTGGTTGCTTAGGGTTGTTGTCCTGTTGGAAGTTGAACCTTCATCCCAGTCTGAGGTCCTGAGCACTCTGGAGCAGGTTTTCATCAAGGATCTCTCTGTACTTTGCACCATTCATCTTTGCCTCGATCCTGACTAGTCTCCCAGTCCCTGCCTCTGAAAACATCCCCACAGCATGATGCTGACACCACCATGCTTCCCAATAGCGATGGTTCCAGGTTTCCTCCAGACATGATGCTTGACATTCAGGCCAAAGTGTTCAATCTTGGTTTTATCAGACCAGCGAATCTTGTTTCTCATGGTCTGAGAGTCTTTACGTGCCTTTTGGTAAACTCCAAGCGGGCTGTCATATGCCTTTTACTGATGAGTGGCTTCTGTCTGGCCACTCTACCATAAAGGCTTGATTGGTGGTGTGCTGCAGAGATGGTTGTCCTTCTGGAATGTTCTCCCATCGGGTTCTTGGTCACCTAACTGAGTCTCAGAGCAAAGGCTCTGAATACTTATGTAAATAAGCAATTTTTCTTTTGTATTACGTTTGCAAAAACTTCTAAAAATCTGTTTTCACTTTGTCATTTTGGGGTATGGGGTAGATTACTGAGGATTTTTATTTATTTAATCCATTTCAGAATAAGGCTGTAACGTTACAAAATGTGGAAAATGTCAAGGGGTCTGAATACTTTCCGAAGGCACTGTATTTTGATACACACACACAAACTACACAAAAATGCACACTTCCTTTTACCTCATCAACACAAACCGTAAGCCACATGAATATGACAAGCTCATTTTCTTATTTACATACAAGTTAAGGAATACTCAATAATTATGCATTAACATAAATTACATTTAATGTGTATTTCATTTATCTTGCAAATGCCACAATAAGGAAACAAATCACTTGTCAGTGATATAGCCTATTGCTTCCTCTACACTTTCATTATAAGTGGAAGATAAAATACATATGGAATATTGTTAACTGGAAAGGTGCTACCATGGGGAGCAAATTATTGTGCAAAGAAATCTACTTCGGTCTTTATTCTTAGCCTAAATGGGATGAAATGGGGGTTATCTGTTGTGAGCAAATGGAACAATACTGGCCAAGTAATTCAATGGTAAACAAAATGTTTGATATGTAAAACACATCTACTGTATAACCTCCTTCAATCTATACCTCCAAAATGGACTGTTGTTAATAATGAAGGTTGCTAAAACAGGAAAACTATACAGCCATTTTAGATTGAGGTTAACTGGGTGAGCTCTGAATGGTCTCTTTGCAGAATCGTCTTTAGAATCAACACATTTGTCCAAACTGTTTCACTTTCCTCGACAGATCATCTAGTGGACATAACAGTCAAGGAAACATTTGTCTTCTTCAATACATATACACTATATACATATCAGCAATCTTAAACTGTCATAGTTCTTTGTCTCGGGAATCGGAAAGGGTAACAGTTTAAAGTAGAGCAATATATGTAAACATTACTGGTGTATCACATACCCCTGTAGCCCCCGAAAGGTTTTAGGGGCCTCCTTATGGGGAGGTTGGGGTCCCCCCAGATAGCATATGAACACATCATAAAACATGATTTTCTTTTATTATGTGGAATTATCTCTCAGCCATGGCAAAATGTGTAGAATAGCAGGAAAATAGCTCAGGGATTCTTGAAAGTCAGGAAACGTTATTTTTTATAGTATTTATTTTGCATTTATTTGAGCTGAAATTTTTCAGGAATGTTATAAGTGAAAAAAATTGTTTTGGGAATAATTAATAATTTATTTCCATGTCGGCTCTATGTCTGGAAATGCCCTCGTCCGGACCTAAGGATCCCAATTTCAAACTCTCCAAAAAAAGTGTTTAAAATTCAAAAAACGTCCAAAAATGAATATTAACTGAAAATGGTCGTATGTTCCTTGCATTAAAGAATATTTCTCTCAAAACATTGCGTATGGAGATTTGGTTAACTGCATCAGATTTGTCTAAAATTAATCAGGAATGAGCAGGGTCAGTTATACCATAAGGACCCTTTATTTGTGTCCTCACTACTTGTAGTGAAACAAGACAACTCATAATGTGTAAAGTTCTCCACTTTTGATAGATTTAAACAAACAATATTGGAATCACCACAGTCACAACCATAAATGGTCAACTCCATCTGCCTGATAGATTAAAATAGAATGTTAATTTTGTTTAAAATATGTCATTTTTAATTAGGTTCTAGAGTCATAAAGCAACTGAGGAAAAACTAAATTGCTACTGTGTATACCACTTGAATGATTTTTGTCAACTCCGTAAAATATCAACTCGGTCAGATTTTTGTCTTAACGTCAACTCTTTCAGAGTCCTGAGTGGTTGTTTTTAATAGGGGATTTTCCAGTTGATCATTTTTAATATTTTACAAATGCTTGTTTTGAGTCTCAACGTCAACAGTGAAGAGGCGACTCCGGGATGCTGGCCTTCTAGGCAGAGTTCCTCTGTCCAGTGTCTGTGTTCTTTTGCCCATCTAAATATAAAAATTTTATTGGCCAGTCTGAGATATGGCTTATTCTTTGCAACTCTGCCTAGAAGGCCAGCATCCCGGAGTCGCCTCTTCACTGTTGACATTGAGACTGGTGTTTTGCAGGTACTAATTAATGAAGCTGCCAGTTGAGGACCTGTGAGGCGTCTGTTTCTCAAACTAGACACTCTAATGTACTTGTCCTCTTGCTCAGTTGTGCACCGGGTCCTCCCACTCCTTCTATTCTGGTTAGAGCGAGTGTGCTCTGTTCTGTGAAGGGAGTAGTACACAGCGTTGTACGAGATCTTCCGTTTCTTGGCATACTGGAGGCGATTCCGGGATGCTGGCCTTCTAGGCAGAGTTGCAAAGAAAAAGCTATATCTCTGACTGGCCAATCAAAATAAAAGATTACGATGGGCAAAAGAACACAGACACTGGACAGAGGAAGATTGGAAACAAGTGTTATGGACAGACAAATTTTAGTTTGAGGTGTTCGGATCACAAAGAAGAACATTCATGAGACGCAGAAAAAAAATGAAAAGATGCTGGAGGAGTGCTTGACGCCATCTTTCAAGCATGGTGGAGGCAATGTGATGGTCCCAGACCTTTGGTGGTGGTAAATTGAGAGATTTGTACAGGGTAAAAGGGATCTTGAAAAAGGAAGGCTGTCACTCCATTTTGCAACGCCATGCCATACCATGTGGACGGTGCTTAATTGGAGCCAAACAGGACAATGACCCAAAGCACAGCTCCAAACTATGCAATAATTATTTAGGGAAGAAGCAGTCAGCTGGTATTCTGTCTATAATGGAGTGGCCAGCACTGTCACCGGATCTCAACTCTATTGAGCTGTTGTGGGTGCAGCTTGACCGTATGGTATGTATAGAAGTGCCCATCAAGCACTTCAACTTGTGGGAGGTGCTTCAGGAAGCATGGGGTGAAATCCCTTCAGATTACCTCAACAAAATGACAACTAGAATGCCAAAGGTCTGCAATGCTGCAAATGGAGGACTCTTTGATGAAAGCAAAGTTTGAAAGATACAATTATTATGTCAATTAAAAATGATTGTTTATAACCTTGTCAACGTCTTGACTATTCATTTTGCAACTCATTTTAGGTATGTTTTAATGGACAACAAGGACATTTCTAAGTGACTGCAAACTTTTGAACAGATGTGTATATATTTAAAATGTTGTTAATATTGAGATTTTCCCATCTTTCAAGAATCCCTGAGCTCAAAAACAGCAACATTTTCTCTCAGCCTCATGGAAAATGTGTACAATAGCATGAGATTAGCTATACAACTGCAAATGTTTCTCTCTTTCCCATGGAAGAAAAATAAATCCACTCAGAACTGTTCTACACCACTGGCAGACATACTGTATGTACAACATTGCTGCTGGTTGTAGTGGCTTTGAGTTCTTGTAAAATTGCCACCACCCATTATAAGGATATGTTTGCTGGTCAGCTCCTGTATGGTGAACTGCATCTTCATCTGGAAGGCAATCTGAGCCTCACACATGCACACGTTTTCACTCAGCTTATTCCCACTCATCTTGTTCGCATCCTCTGAAAGAGACATCAGTGGCAGAAGTGAATCATGAATAAATTGTACATTTCTATATAGAAATGTACGTTAAGTAACTCCAGTTCCCATTTTAAACAAGTTGATAGGCTACTCAGTATTACACAGTAAAATGTAATAACGTGACACTTCATCCACACCTAGGAATCTATTAAAACCCTTTTCAATATTGGTTACATGGAAACAAATTGTGGAGTTACAAATTGCTAACAAATATTATAATTGCCTGTTACTACGTGGTTTTGGATCTACTTAATGAAAAGTGTGACAACTAGTTGACTTAATGTAAAGTCAATACTACAAATACAGACATTGCATACAGTCAAGTGGTGTCAAGTGCTTTTTGAATGGAAGTCAGTGGTAAATCAATTGGGTTTTGCAAAAGGTTAACAATCACTTTAAGGCTTTAACCAAGGCGGTGGGCCAGCCATTCATTCAAGCACTTGTTCATCATAACATAAACCCATTGCCACATGCAGGGTAGCCTAGTGATTAGTGTTGGACTAGTAACCGGAAGGTTGCAGGAGACTGAAAAGATTTGGCATGGGTCCTTAGATCCTCAAAAGGTTCTACAGCTGCACCATAGAAAGTATTCTGACTGGTTGCAAGACTGCCTGGTCTTGCAACTGCTCGGCCTCCGACTGCAAGGCACTACAGAGGGTAGTGCCAACGGCCCAGTACATCACTGGGGCCAAGCTTCCTGCCATACAGGACCTATATACCAGGCGGTGTCAGAGGAAGGCCCTAAAAATTGTCATAGACTCCAGCCACCCTAGTCATATGCTGTTCTCTCTACTACCACACGGCAACCGGTACCGGAGCACCAAGTCAAGGTCCAAGAGGCTTCTAAACAGCTTCTACCTCCAAGCCATGACTCCTGAACATCTAATCAAATGGCTACCCAGACTATTTGCACTGCTCCCCCCTTTTCCCCTTTTTTACACTGCTGCTACTCTCTGTTGTCATCATCTATACATAGTCACTTTAATAACTCCACCTACATATTACCTCAACTAAGGGGTGCCCCCGGAACATTGACTCGGTACCGGTACCCCACTATATATAATCTCACTATTGTTATTTTACTGCTGCTCTTTAATTACTTTTTCCTTTAATGGATTTTTCTTATCCATATTTTTCTAACTGTATTGTTGGTTAAGGCTCGTACTGTGGCTTGCGATAGTATTCACCAACTTGGCATTTTTCAAATTTTCTTGCCTTACAACCTGGAATTATAATTGATTTTTGGGGGTTTGTATCATTTGATTTACACAACATGACTACCACTTTGAAGACGCAAAATATTCTTTACTGTGAAACAAACAAGAAATAAGACAAATAAACAAAACTTGAGCGTGCATAACTATTCACCCCAACAAAGTCAATACTTTGTAGAGACACCTTTTGCAGCAATTACAGCTGAAAGTCTTTTGGGGTATGTCTCTATAAGCTTGGCACATCTAGCCACTGGGATTTTTGCTCATTCTTCAAAGCAAAACCGCTCCAGCTCCTTCAAGTTGGATGGGTTCCATTGGTGCACAGCAATCTTTAAGTCATACCACAGATTCTCAATTGAATTCAGGTCTGGGCTTTGACTAGGCCATTCCAAGACATTTAAATGTTTCCTCTCAAACCACTCAAGTGTTGATTTACCAGTATGCTTAGGGTCATTGTCCTGCTGGAAGGTGAACCTCCGTCCCAGTCTCAAATCTCTGGAAGACAAACAGGTTTCTCTCAAGAATTTCCCTGTATTTAGCGTCATCCATCATTCCTTCTGACCAGTTTCCCAGTCCCTGCCAAAGAAAAACATCCTCACAGCATAATGCTGCCACCACCATGCTTCACTGTGGGGATGGTGTTCTCTGAGTGATGCGAGGTGTTGGGTTTGCGCCAGACATAGCGTTGTTCCTCGATGGCCAAAAAGCTACATTTTAGTCTCATCTGACCAGAGTACCTTCTTCAATGTTTGGTTTTCGCCAAAAAGCATGTCGGAAACTCCCCAAACGTGTTTGCTTTTTTTCTTCTTCAAGCAATGGCTTTTATCTGGCCACTCTTCCGTAAAGCACAGCTCTGTGGAGTGTACGGCTTAAAGTGGTTCTATGGACAGATACTCCAATCTCAGCTGTGGAGCTTTTGAGCTCCTTCGGGGTTATCTTTGGTCTCTTTGTTGCCTCTCTCTGATTAATTCCCTCCTTGCCTGGTCCGCGAGTTTTGGTGGGCGGCCCTCTCTTGGCAGGTTTGTTGTTGTGCCATATTCTTTCTATTTTTAACAATGGATTTAACGGTGCTGCATGGGATGTTCAAAGTTTCTGATATTTTTTTTATAACCCAACCCTGATCTGTACTTCTCCACAACATTGTCCCAGACCTGGTTGGAGAGCTCCTTGGTCTTCATGGTGCTGCTTGCTTGGTGGTGGCCCTTGATTAGTGGTGTTGCACACTGGGGCCTTTCAGAACAGGTGTATATATACTGAGATCATGTGACAGATCATGTGACACTAAGATTGCACACAGGTGGACTTTATTAAACTAATTATGTGACTTCTGAAGGTAATTGGTTGCACCATATCTTATTTAAGGGCTTCATAGCAAAGGGGGTGACTACATATGCATGCACCACTTTACAGTTTTTCTTTTTTTTTTCTTTTTTTTTAAATTACTTCATCAATTTTGACTATTTTGTGTATATCCATTACATGAAATCCAAATAAAAATAAATTTAAATTACAGGTTGTAATGCAACAAAATAGGAAACACGCCAAGGGGGATTAATACAAGACACTGTAAGTAAGCGTTTTACCGTAAGGTATTCGGTGCATGTGACTAATACAATTTGATTGTATTGCATTTAGAAAGTAACCTACGTCTAAGGATTACAGAGCTATGGAATGAGGAAACATTCATTCATATAAAACACTTGAGTGTGGGGGGGGGACAACTGGCTTTACATTTGGAGGGGAAGATATCTGGAGTCATTTTAGAGTTTTACAACTTCTGAAATGTTACACTCAAAATGGTGTTAGGACCTCCTGAGTGGCGCAGCGGTCTAAGGCATTTCGAGTTGTTGTTGTTCTTGACACATATGTGGTTGCAGTCGTGTCCCAAAGCACAGGCATTCACACCTGTAAACAAACATCCTCACAGCTGATTGGCTTAGTCTGACAACATCATCATCGTGAACAGGAATAATCCGTTTTGGATTCATGTAAATTACCAATTACTTTCTAATTGGTCAGTTGAGGGTTATCATACGGAATCTAATCAAAGACTGCTGTTCCACATTAAATGTTGACATAATTATTATTCTATGATTTGCGTACCTAACACATGAATCAATGTTTTTTGGGTACAGGTGCACAACACCAGTTCTGCAACAACTAGTTTCGACCTGAGAAATAATATATGTGTACTTCCTGGGTGATCAATAACAATAGTTAATCAAGTAGGTGTCCAGGAAGACACACAAATCAGCTGGACTTTGGCCCTTAAGGGATTGTACACCCATGTTATAGGAGGACTTAACATGACTTAGCCTGTCGATCTCCAAAAGTCCTTCAAGTTGGAGGAGTTGAAAGCATGAAGGTCAGTCAATACGGAACATTTCAAGAATTTTGAAAGTTTCTTCTAGTGCAGTCACAAAAACCATCAAGCACTATGATGAAACTGGTTCTCATGAGGAATGCCACAGGAAAGGAAGACCCAGAGTTACCTCTGCTGCAGAGGATAAGTTCATTAGAGTTACCAGCCTCAGAAATTGCAGCCCAAATAAATGCTTCACAGAGTTCAAGTAACAGAGACATCTCAACATCGACTGTTCAGAGGAGACTGCGTGAATCAGGCCTTCATGGTCAAATTGCTGAAAAGAAATCCCTACTAAAGGACACCAATAAAAAGAAGATACTTGCTTGGGCCAATAAATCTGTCCTTTGGTCTGATGAATCCAAATTGGAGATTTTTGGTTCCAAACGCAGTGTCTTTGTGAGACACAGAGGAGGTGAACCGATGATCTATTCATGTGTGGTTCCCACCGTGAAGCATGGAGGAGGATAGTTTTTGTGACTGCACTTGAAGAAACTTTCAAAGTTCTTGAAATGTTCCATATTGACTGATCGTCATGTCTTAAAATAATGGACTGTCATTTCTCTTGCCTTATTTGAGCTGTTCTTACCATAATATGGACTTGGTCTTTTACCAAATAGGGCTATCTTCTATATACCACCCCTACCATGTCATAAAACAACTGATTGGCTTAAACGCATTAAGAAAGAAATTCCACAACTTAACTTTTAACAAGGCACACCTGATAATTGAAATGCATTCTGTGTGACTACCTCATGAAGCTTGTTGAGAGAATGCCAAGAATGTGCAAAGCTGTCATAAAAAATACATATATTTAGATTTGTTTACCACGTTTTTGGTTACTACATAATTCCATACGTGTTACTTCATAGTTTTGATGTCTTCACTATAGAAAATAGTTTAAAAAAAACTCTGGAATGAGTAGGTGTGGCCAAACCTTTGACTGATACTGTATGTATAGTGTAATTGTTGTTTATTGATGTTTTCATGCAGGGTTCATCTGCAAAAGAAACCATGGTCTCAGCATGGCTCCCTGCTTAAATACAGATTAAATAAATAAATAAATTGCCGCACTCTCTTACCACACAGGGTTTCCCTGAACTTGGACGTGAGCTTCTCAATGACGCCGTAGGTCTCCACGTAGAACACGTGTTCATCCAGGGGCAGACTGGCCATGAGACGCAGGGACTTCGTGTCCGCCCTGTCCACCCCCACTGCGTAGATCTCGATGCCTGCCACCCTCGCTGCCGCGGCCACCTCCTCCACCGTGTCCTGGGGACGTCCATCGGTTACGATGATGGCCACCTTGGCAATGTTCTTGTTAGCTAGCCGGGAGCCTGACTCCTCAGTGAAGGTCTCCTCCATGGCCGTCTTGATAGCCAGGCCAGTCATTGTACCAGCAGCTAGAGATTTGATGCGGGCCAGCGCTACCTTCAGGCCTGCCTTGTCGAAGTGCGTCTTGAGAAGGAATTCGATCTTCACCGTGCTAGCGTAGTTCACGACGGCCACCCGCGTGGCATCCGAGCCAACGTCGAGGGTGTCGACCATGTCAGCCAGGAAGATTTTGACCTTCTCAAATTCTGTGGGGCGCACACTACGTGAACTGTCGATAATGAACACCAGGTCTAGGGGCCGGCTTTTGCAGTGGGTTCCTGCGGAGAGAAAATTGTGACATTGGTTTTTACCACCCAGTGTGGAATGGTTCTCTACACACTTTGACAGAGAACTGCAAGTTCCTCTGTCACATCTACTGTATATCAAACACATTCAGGCTTCACATTCAGGTCTAGAGTTACTGAGGGTTTTAGCAAGTCAGCTTGATATGTTTTACTGGTGAGTTTACTAGGTGCTACTATTTCAAATAGATTGCAGCGTTAGTTTTAAGCGGGCAACCGTTTATGCTTCAGCACACACAGCAATAATACTACAAACAGCAGTAAAAAGAACAAGTTCAAGAAGTCTGAAGAAAAAGTGGATGAAAGCTTAGTGAGAGAAGATTCTGAACATGTCTGAGGAAAGTAAACATGGACACCAAACCAATTTCAATGTAATATAGTAAACCAAATAGGTTTGCTTCTCTCAAGATTCACCTGCAGAGGAGGAAAAAACTACAAATAGTGACTTATATGACAGCATCTGCTCAATCCCAGGGCAAAGACATTGTAAAAGGAAGAAAAAAGGAAGAAAACCACATAAAAACACCAACAGAAGGGGGGGGGGGGGTCCGATTCAAATTTATACCCAGAAACCAATCAGTCCATGAGGGATTCAATCAAAAGGAGGTTTTTGTTTTTTGCCTAAAGTCTTCTACCTGTGTCAGCACTGATGATGGGAGTGGTGGTGCCGCTTGGGGTACTGACCGGCTGTTCAAGTGGAGGGGGTGGTGCTGTGGGCCGGAGGTACATGACTGGCCATTTCCCGGGTGGCTGGTGATAGCTATTAAACCTGTAATTATTGTCATGTACTTTGGGCCACCATGACGGAGGAAGAGGGAGAAGTAGTAGAGCATTGGTTATTTTGTTTGCCTCAAGCGCAATAAGAGGCCTATGACTTACATGGGGATGGTGTGAAGTACATTAGCCTGCAGTTATTAGCCTTAATTAAGCATCAGTGAGAGTCTGCTAGCAATTGAGACTATTATCCATCAGCATTTGTTTATGCTTATTGCAGCTACCAACATACAGTCGGTTGTTTCTCAATTTCACACAACGTAAAGCTTTCTGAACTCCTGGAAAAGTGCTTAATAAATCCATTATTGTATGGAAATAATAGCCATAACGTTTAATATAGCCTAGCCCAAAGGTTTGAGTACACATTGACACCAGTCCTTCCTTTGGTGTGCTACTTGGTTAATATTTTCCAGCTAACGAATTTCAAAATGCAATTGTATGGCAAGATAAGAAAGTATATTTACAGTAAAAATGTATATCTGCCGTTATTCTGGAATAACCGAGGATTGGCCAATACCCGCTTAAATTTCAGAACTTTTATAATACATTGGCGCCCATGCCAAATAATCTCAAATGTCTCAAAAGTCATGAAGAGCAATAACACTTTAAAGTAAAATAAATGTGCGTACTATTACAAAATAGCCTACATTGTACGAAAATGAACCAACCTCCCAAATCAATCGTTTTTTGATTCTTAGACAACTGAGCTGGTTGCTGAACATTTCCAATTTGTTGCTGTCCTTGTGGAGCACTCTGAAACGGTTGTTGCTGTTGAATGCTCCGCTGAAATGTTTGCGGTGGCATGACAGAGCTGTCTGCGTGATGCTGCCGAGGATGGTATCCTCCATGAAATCGGTATGTTCCTTGGACCTCCATAGCGATCAAAGACATGCAACAGACGAGTCCTCCAATTAACAATGTCATCCTGTGGCAGTTGGTTCTCTTAGGTGAGCTACGTCTCAAGAAGCAATTCAGAATACTAAACCATGAATACAAACATTTGCTCTCTGGGGGCATATTTAACCATCACCAGGCTAAACG
This sequence comes from Oncorhynchus masou masou, assembly GCF_036934945.1. NCBI lineage: Eukaryota > Metazoa > Chordata > Actinopteri > Salmoniformes > Salmonidae > Oncorhynchus > Oncorhynchus masou. Next base: position 45,450,830 of record NC_088243.1, read on the forward strand.
CGTGGGAGAAGGTCGTCCAATCCAGAGGTGAGAAGAAAGCATTACACACGTTGTGGGTTGGTTTGTGCGACCCGAACAGTGGCTATGGAAGGCAAACTATGTGATGTTATTCTGGAGGAGAAAAGGGACGTAATTTTGTTTTAATTGTTCATGCAAAGTGCGACCTCTAGCGTTTACATACAAGCACATGCAAGCTTATTGGTGTGATCAGTTTTATTCTCAATTTGATTCTCAATTCAATTATCTAATACACATCTAACACAACTACAATTTATGAGGCCTATATCATTAATATTTATATCATTAATTAGTTTAGATTAGTTTAGATTATTAGTTTGTTGGAGTTTCAGTATACAGGTTCATAAAAGAGTTGTCATTAGAAACTCAATTACTTTGTTACAAAAAAGCATCCAATGTTAATGTTAATGCTAATAGATACCGATTTTTTTGCATATTGTTTTATGCAAAGTTCCATGCTTCCAATTGCTATCACTGGTGACCGATTTATTTACAATAGCAATGCCCTTCTGTTCGTAGTGTTTTCAGATTATGTTTCTGATGGCATTCTTGTCATTGATAATTGATCCCTCAGGTCAAAGGTGAAGCCCACAAAGATCTGGAGAAGGCTGGCCAGGATGCAGGGGATGCAGAGAGTGAAGGCCATGCCAAAGAAAGGGAGACTGACCTGGCAGGTGGTCTACGTTGGCTGCCTCAAGAAAAACGGATACAGCAAAAGCAGGCCAGCAGGGGAATCATTTCCAGGAAGCAGAAGTAGCCTCTGGCCATGGGCAAACAAAATTACCATCAGAAGGGTGACGACAATCCCCAAGACTTTAAATGAGACTAGAACAATGGTGACACCATCAGTCCACCCCAGGTGGTCTGTGATTTTCACTCTCTGCATTCACTCAACCGGTTTGCACTTTTGGGACTATTCAATTGGGACAGACAAGCTCAATCATTGCAGTATTTGAGCCGACGCAGGTCTGATCTGTGTTCATAAAGGTGTCTGTCAGATGCATCATAAGGCATGGCAATACAATGTGGAACAACTGGTTCCTACAGTGATGAGGTGTATCAGTGAAACACTTTGTACCTTAACTCTCCCTTCAGTGGGTAGAACAAGGAAAGAGGTTTGGCAAAGCCTATTGTCCTGTTTCAGCATGTATTTGCATATTTCCCATAGGGAATGCCTACTCTCTGAAGTTAACTTGTATGATAATCCTTCTAAATGACATAAATTAAGTTGCTGTCGTGTGTATGTGTGTGTGTGCGTGCGTGCGTGTGTGTGCCGGGTTTGCGTTTGAGAGATTTGCTGGTGTGTGTATGTAACACCAAAGTAATAGATCAATGTGTTATATTTAATTTGTCAGTAACTGTCTGAATGGAGCAGTGAAGGTAGGTAAAGAAATGCTAGATCACGTGTCAAACTCAATGCCCGCAGGCTGGATCCAGTCCGTGAAATATTTCTATCTGGGCTGCGCAATGATTTGGGTTGTCAATACATTTTGGCCCGCTGCCATACCACCCATACCACCCATTACACGCTGTGCTAAAAGTCCAAGCAAACACCGCCAACGTTCCCAGAGCAGGCAAAATGTTCACTTCTGTTCTCACAGCGTTTTTTTTAAAAGTATTTTTTACTGGTCAGGAAACATATGGCTTTGTTCCCAGAACCAATGGGAAACCAAAAAGTTATGTTCCCACAACTTCCAAGGAACCAAATGTGCTAGCTGGGTCACTCCTGCAGCATTTGTTTGTGATCGTGGCAGGCAAAAAGGCTTGGTTTGCAATTTGTTCAGAAGGGGGTTACAGGTTCAGGTAAACATTCAAAGTCATATTAATTCAGATATATTCATTTATCATATTTACATTTCATATTTTCACATATATTTATTGTACCTGTGGGCTGCTACTAGAAAGAAGAAACAAATAAACAATCAGAAAAATGCATACAAATATGAAGAACAGTGTCAACAGTTTTGTCATATTTTGTATGCAAAGAATAGAAACTAAAAAGCTCCCCCTCCCCCTCCCCAACCCATTCCCCCCCAAACCCCTCAGTCCCCATCCATCCACCCGCCCACAATCTCCCTCTCCTAACCGGAAACCATGTTTTCCCCCGCTCCTCCTGCATCTTCATCTTTCAGATGGGCGGACCAGAAACCAAATGACAACACTTAGGTCTGCAGCTGCCATTTTTTGGTGGGAAAGAGAAATGGTCCTGTATTTACCAGAAAAAAATTGATAATCCACCATGGCAGTAGAGGAAGATCCAGACTGTTGATTGGGAAACAAGAGCAAACAATGAGGCATAAGGATTGGGTTTTGAAGGACCACTCGTCACATTGTCCAAGGTGGCTTTGTGTTGTGATAAAAATGCATTTTCTGTCCAGATGAAGATGTTGATACGGCATTGGAAATGACCCACCACTGACCAAATGTCTTTTTGTTTTCCAGTCCAAAAGGAGTGCATCCCTCAGACCATATGGTGCATGGACATCCTGTGCCAGTGTGATCCGAGAGCGAGCGTCCAGTTGTGGAGACTCCAGCACATCGAGCCTGTGGACGGACAGGTCAGTAAACTCATCATATATGATATAATATTATGTAAAACATTGAATTGGTAGATGCATGGACATTTTTACTTTATGTCCCCTTTTCCTCATGTTTTAGACATGCGGCGTGATATGCAGAACGTCAGGCTCACCCCACGAGAAGCAGTGCTTGATCAACGCCACCCTCAGCAAGGAGATGTGCTGGAAGTGATGTACTCTCTTTTACACCTTGGGGTAAGACATCATTTAACCATCACAGATATAAATTCCCACTGTGCCCATGATAAAATTACATTTGAATTGTCTTGTACTACTGAATGAAACTGTGAGGAGATGCACTCAGACCAGCCTTTGTGATCAAACTTATGTAAACTACATTACTTTAGTTGGCTGCTTTGAGCAAAGCTTGAATGTAATATAACCTATTCTGGGAGACTAGTGTGATTGTATGAACCATGTGGAATACACTACTGGTCAAAAGTTTTAGAACACCTACTCATTCAAGGGTTTTTCTTTATTTTTACTGTTTTCTACATTGTAGAATAACAGTGTAGAATAACAGTGAAGACATCAAACTATGAAATAACACATTGAATCATGTAGTAACCAAAAATATATTTTATATTTGAAATAATTTAAATAGCCACCCTTTGCCTTGATGACAGCTTTGTACACTCTTGGTATTCTCTCAACCAGCTTCACCTGTAATACTTTTCCAACAGTCTTTTGAAGGAGTTCCCACATATCCTGAGCACCTGTTGGCTGCTTTTCCTTCACTCTGCGGTCCAACTCATCCCGAACCATCTCAATATTGTTGAGGCAGGTGATTGTATTGTGGAGGCCAGGTGCAGCACTCATCTGGTGCAGCACTCTCCTTCTTGGTAAAATAACCCTAACACAGCCCGGAGGTGTGTTGGGTCATAGTCCCACTAAGCCCAAACCACATGGGATGGTGTATCGCTGCAGAATGCTGTGGTAGCCATGATGGTTAAGTGTGCCTTGAATTCTAAATAAATCACAGACTGTGTCACCAGCAAAGCACCTCCTCCTTCATGCTTTACGGTGGTAAATACACATTCAGAGATCATCCGTTCACCCGCACTACGTCTCACAAAGACATGGCGAAATCTCAAATTTGGACTCATCAGACCAAAGGACAACTTTCACCAGTCGTGTTTCTTGGCCCAAGCAAGTCTCTTCTTATTATTGGTGTCCTTTAGTAGTGGTTTCTTTGCCGCAATTCGACCATGAAGGTTTGATTCACGCAGTCTCCTCTGAACGGTTGATGTTGAGAAGTGTCTGTTACATGATCTCTGTGAAGCATTTATTTGGGCTGCAATTTCTGAGGCTAGTAACTCTAATGAACTTATCCTCTGCAGCAGAGGTAACTCTGGGTCTTCCTTTCCTGTGGCAGTCCTCATGAGAGCCAGTTTAATCATAGCGCTTGATGGTTTTTGCGACTGCACTAGAAGAAACTTTCAAAGTTCTTGACATTTTCCATATTGACTGACCTTTGTGCCTTAAAGTAATGATGGACTGTCGTTACTCTTTGCTTATTCGAGCTTTTACCAAGTAGGGGGAGGGCTGTCTTCTGTATACCCTCATACCTTGTCACAACACAACTTATTGGCTGAAACGCAAAGAAGGAAAGAAATTCCACAAATTAACTCTCAAGAAGGCACACCTGTTAATTGAAATCCATTCCAGGTGATTACCTCATGAAGCTGGTTGAGAGAATGACACGAGTGTGCAAAGCTGTCATCAAGGCAAAGGGGGCTATTTGAAGGGTGGCAGAAGCAGGGTTGCTATCTCAAATTTACAATTCGATTTTTTAAACACTTTTTTGGTTACTCTATGATTCCATATGTGTTATTTCATAGTTTTTATGTCTTTAATATTATTCTACAATGTAAAATAAATAAATAAATAAAGAAAACCATTGAATGAGTAGGTGTTCTAAAACTTTTGACCGGTAGCATATTTCTGGACAATTTGCTTCCCTGAAAACAGGTACTGATAGGAGGAGCAATATGGGTCTGTCAGACGTCATCACTCAAGATCAGGATAGTGATGGAGGATTTGGTGGTCCACACAACCAAGAAGCAGGTGTCCCTTCCAGTGATATGGAGCTGACCTTGGACCTGGTGCCAGTAAGGATGGTCTTCACGGAGGCCCTCCCTCCTTGATATAGAAATCCTTCGACTTCACTGCCTCTTCAATAGTAAGGTCCCTTGCACCATAGGTATACTTGACCTCCACCACTACTGTGTTTTATTTGTTATTTTATTTCACCTTTATTTAACCAGGTAGTTCAGTTGAGAACAAGTTCTCATTTACAACTGCGACTTGGCCATGATAAAGCATAGCAGTGCGACAAAAACAAACGTACAGTCAATAACACAAAAGAAAAGAAAAATAGAAAGAATCTATGTACAGTGTGTGCAAATGTAGAAGAGTAGGGAGGCAGGCAATAAATAGGTCATAGGGGCAAAAAAAATTACAACTTAGCATTACTACTGGAGTGATATACAGTGGGGGAAAAAAGCATTTCGTCAGCCACCAATTGTGCAAGTTCTCCCACTTAAAAAGATGAGAGAGGCCTGTAATTTTCATCATAGGTACACTTCAACTATGACAGACAAAATGAGAGAAAAAAAATCCAGAAAATCACATTGTAGGATTTTTAATGAATTTATTTGCAAATTATGGTGGAAAATAAGTATTTGATCACCTACAAACAAGCAAGATTTCTGGCTCTCACAGACCTGTAAGAGGCCCTCGGCAAGGCTCACAAAATAATTTTAGACCCAAGCCACCCGCTGTACCCAGACTTTGAACTACTCCCCTCTGGGCGCAGGTATAGGGCACCCCTAGGCAGGAAAAACAGAACTAGACAATAATTTGTGGCAGGTGTGATATCCCTCCTAAATAGCTTGGGCTCATGTTACTATTGACCAAGGCCAGCAGGCTCTTTTTATTTGTATGAAAGTTGTATTGTCAATTTGTTTTGTATTTAAACGCCACTTTAAACATGTACATGACACTGCAAAAAAAATTCCCCATGGGGACAATAAAGTCAGTAAAGTCTGTAGAGCTAAATCAATAAAAAATATAGCTGAAATGTTCAGGCTTTGTCATCCTGTGATCAAAATAGACTAGATTATTATGGATAAGAGAGAGAATATTTTTACTTGTCAAATGGAAATCAAGTATCGATCATCATGTCACCAGAGTAAGACCCTCAATATTTATTGGAAAGCAGCATGAAACTCATCACCGTACACTTTCACCACCCTATGAAGTTCATCATACATGATTTAATCTGTAGCCTAATAAACTGCATGCTTTACCGAGTCGTAGTGGGAGGACCACACACCATATCATCGTGTGACTCAAAATTTCCTTCGATATGATGGTTATTATATCAATATTTGCTCATGAAGGCGTTTCCACCGCCATTCCCACATAATACACAAAATGATCCCACAAATGATCTTCCAGCATTTATAAAATTACAACCAAACTTCCTGTTTCCATCACAGCCTTCGTGATATTTTTTATATGATATGACTTTACTCTCATAAAAACTGTGGATGGAAAGGCGTGTAAACATGTCTCTCTTTCAACAGTTTGTGCTTTAGTAAGGTTGGTCTCTTAGCAGTCATTGCTATGGTTATTAACTGTACTGTACAGATGGAATGTAAATCCCAGAATATTCATTTGGTAGTGGCAGCAGCAGAGAAGTTTTCGGGAGAGACAGATTTACTGCAGAAGAGCTACAGGATGTTGAATAATTTTTTCTGGGTCCCAAATGTGTAATTCACACTTATTTATTTATTTGCACCAAAGATAACAAGTGATAGACAACAACACAGATAAAAAAAAACATATTTAAAAAAACGGTGTGCTGGTGTGGTTGGAAGCCCAAGGGCTTGTATGAAAACCACAACCAAAAAAACGAAACAATATACAATACAAAAATAAAAAAGATAACAAAACCTACTAATTATAAATGTATAAATGAATTTATCAGTGATCACGAGAAAAAAAAAAATATATATTTGTTTTGTTTAAATGTGTGTCTGCATGGCATCGATGATAATAACGAGAAATCATTTTTTTGTGTTTCTATGAAACAGAAGGAGCGTGCTTTGCGCATCAAAATGTTGGATTGGAATGTGTCGTGTGTGGATCTTCAAAGCAGGGTGTTATCTCTGGGGTGGCGTTAGAATTAAGTTCAAAGGATATACGTGAAGAATTGGATCAAGTGGTTGGTGCACAACAACTAACTCACATGGTAGATGGAGTGTGGAAGCCCAGTCCATCCATTCTATTGTTTAAAAAAAAATGAAGAGTCTCTCCCTTCTCACGTGTATTTGGGTTGGATGCCCAAACCCATGCAGTGTGATAAATGTAAATGATTTGGTCATGTGTCAAGTGTATGTAGACAGGAGGAGTATTACATGCCAGCTGAGCTTAAATGCTGCAATTGTGGTGGTGAATATGCATCTGAACTTCTGAAGTGTCCTGTTAGGGTGAAGGAGATGGAGGTGGCAAGAATAAGAGCTGTCCAGAATGTCTCCTATCTGGAGGCGAGAAGAGCGGAAGAAAGGAGTGAAGTTGAATAAGTAATGGTAGTTCCTTGTCAAAATGGTAGGCTTTTGTATTTTGTATTATCTCTGCCCCCCCCCCCCCCCAATGGAATATATATTATTTTGTTTTTGTTTCAATACCCTGTACAGTAAGGTGGCAGCAATACAACAATAGATTTTGTCTGCCATAAAACTTTAAAGAAGAAGAAGAACTCTGTTTTCCAGAGGATCACAGGCGCCCATTCTCCAAATGCCCTAATGGGTTGTTGATGTGTGTAGCAGTGGTGGGACAACGAGAAAGGATTTTCTGGAAAGCTGGCTGAAGCAGATGATGAAGTGAATTCTGAATCTAATGGTGGTAGAATCAAGAAGAAATGGAATATTGTCCAAAATAAAGGAAAACAGCGAAGTAGATAACAGTGATGAGAATGTCACTTCGTATCTTGTAGGAGTATAGTTTGTAAATCAGGAGCAGCTGATTGAATTACCAATCTTGAGGAATCCATTTGAGATATCCAAATTGGTGGCGAGAGTGCTGGGTAGAGTGAAGGTTGTGAGGATCACGAGAGGCGGGCTTGTTTCGATTTTTTTGTGTCTCTGAGGATCAGAATGAATGTCTGTTGCGTCTCACCCGATTTTACAAGTGTCGTGTGTGTCTCTTAGAAACAGGGCACCCCTCAAGGGGGTTATATCTGGAGTCTCGTAGGAAGTAGATGTTTAAGAAATGAAAAATATTCCTGGAGTGATTGATGCACGTTGGATGAATCGTGTGGTGAGTGAAGAAAAATGAAGAGTCTATATGTTCTTTTGTATTTTGATATGGAGTCTCTCCCTACTCAAGTGCAGTTAGGGTATATTAACTACAGAATCGGAGCATTTATCCCAAGACCAATGCTTTTGGTCATGTTTCAAGTGTTTGCAGAAGGGAGAAGCCGAAATGTCCAAGTTCTGGAAAATATCATATGCGTTATAAAAGTGTTGCAATTGTGGTGGGAACCATGAAGCCACGTCTTTCGAATGCCCAAAGTCAGAGCTATCCAGAGCATATCATACGCAGCAGCTGTTAATAAAAGGAGTGTCCTGTGTGGCTCAGTCGGTAGAGCATGGCGCTTGCAACGCCAAGCGTCGTGGGTTCGATTCCCGCTGGGGCCACCCATATGTAAAAGTAGTGGCCCCAGCCGACTTGTAAGTCGCTTTGGACAAAAGCGTCTGCTAAATGGGATATAAAAAAAGGGTTGAGGGTTTGAATGGTGCACTTGAAGAGTCCATAGTGGTGGATAGATCTTCACTGCAGGCTGCAGGGGTTGCCTTTCACCAGCTGGATCCTGACATTTTAAAGGTTAAGAAGGTGGACTTTGTGGCCTTTATAGCTATGGTGATAAATTGCACGGCCAAGGTGGAGAGAAAGTCCAGGAAGATAGAAATCATTGTAGAAGTGTCAGAGCGTTTCCTGGGGCGGAAAGATTTCTCTGCGAAGGAGTTATATGGAATATTATCACAAGCCGTAGCACCCTCTCAGGCCCTAGAGCCTGAGAAGGGACATATGGAGAATTGAAAGAAGTGGGAGTTTAATTTTGTTTTGTCAATGTACTATTTTTTTTAAATTTAGGCGTTAGTTTCCCTATCATGAATGGGGGCTCCCAAGTGTCGCAGCGGTCTATGGCACTGCATCTCAGTGTCACTACGGACCCTGGTTCAATTCCATGCTTTATCACAACAGCCTGATTGGGAGTCCCATTGGGCAGTGCACAATTGATCTAGCGTCGTCGTGGTGAAGGGTTTGGGCGGGGTAGGCCGTGATTTGTAAATAAGAATGTGTTCTTAATTGACTTGCCTAGTTAAATAAAATGTATGCATTTTCTTTTGACCTTATTTTGGTTTCAACCCGTCCAGTTGGTGGCGGCAATACACCTTGTTGGGTTGTAGTCCGCCATAAAACCCACAGAAGAACTCTGTGCGTCTCTGCTAGGAGTTCCACTGTTTGTAACCGATAAAGGTAGAACCACTTGCCAAAATGTTTCGAAGAAAACTGACAGCGTTGGATTACCATAACCCCTCTGGATTTGACTGCAACGGTAGCTATAACAAAACCACGATAAACAAGCTATCTGCAAGTGAATGACGTGCACTTTCAGAGCCACCCATGGCTATGCTCAGAATGTGTAGCATCTAGCTAGCTAACGTTAGTCGTTACCGTACCGTCTTTTGATGTTACTCTAGTCTAAAACATTTCGATACAGCCATGTCTGTAATATGTATGCATGTTTTGTTTATCTTGACTGTGTTTAATAATACAAAATTATTAACCTGTGAGTCTTGTTAGGTGGTTCAGGTTGTGTGCATTTGCAAAGCTAACTAGCTTTTTGGGAGCTAGCTAAGCCAGATAGTTGGCTAACTAGCATAGCTAGTTTACTAACAGCAGCGCCAGCGAGGCATTGGAGACGGAGAACGCAACTAGGTAATGTTAGATAATTAGCTCACTTTAGCTAGGCTATGGGTGGCATCTGAAAGTGATACTCTCTCTATTCCTTGTTCGTATATTACAAGTGAATTGTCTTAGGAATTTTACAGAATTTTCTTATGCGAATTTCTGCCGGTTCAAAATAAATGAGTGCTTTATATTTGTCCTATTACATAACACATTATTCCCACTGGCTCCCCAGTTATAACACAGCCTATATTATTTCCACTATTTGTGCATCTAGTTATTGTGTCACTGTCTTCATGTTCTGCTTTGCACAGATGAGACAGAGTTCAGGAATTTCATTGTGTGGCTGGAAGACCAGAAAATCAGACACTACAAAATTGAAGACCGGGGCAACCTAAGAAATATCCCCAGCTCGGAATGGCCCAAGTCCTTTGAGCAGGTGAGCAGCAAGACTTGCTGCAGGGTCAGTCAAAGGTCTGTTCATATTACATCTGAGAAATTACAACCTGGATTGTGTTCAGTAGGGCCCACTGTAATACATTTGCGATGGAAAATGAAAATCTGTGTTATTTATTATTGTGCAAGTTCACGTAGTATCTCCATGTTTCATAATTGTCTCCTTACTGAACTGGGTTCTTTTTCCACTTTATCAGCGTATCTAGGAGGATCTGTTCTCAACTACTTCCCTAACTGTTTCCATCACAGGCAAAACAATAGAGCCAGTCCAAGGCCAAATGGTGTCAAGTGTTGCAGATGGAAATCCCATGAATAGAGCAGACATGAATGTTTGTTCTACATGAAATATTTCTATCTGAACATTCCAAAACGTCCTGCTGAACACACCCCAGGATTAGTCTGTAGACCTAATCATCCTAGAATGCTGAAAGCAATCCAATTTACCGGCCTAATCACTGGTCTCTATAGCTGTGACACTCTCTTTTTCATTGGAGAACCTCCATTGGGGTTGTGAAGTTACCATCCAGTTTTCTGTCCAGGAAGCACCCTCTCCACGATTCCTCTTGCTACCAACTGCCATTTTTAAGAAAGTAGCGAGGGGAGAACGGGATGAGGAAAGACTCTTGAGACATAGCACATGTCAGCGCTTGCATCAGAAACCTTTGTCTCCAGGCTTGAATAGTTCCCCAGTGTGATGAGTCTGGACAGTACAGGTTCCTCTGGGTAAGGCATGCTGCTCAAGGAGAAACTACCATTTTTTTCATGAAATGTGAATGGCAGCATTTGAAAACAATTGGTCAGCCATGTCTCACCTGCGGTGTATTCAATAGGAACCAAACAGGGAGGGACCTACGTGCATTTGTCCAATAAATTCACTTTTTAGTTTTACGGTGAGCGCTGATGAATACACAAGCTCTGAATCAAAGAGCTACCTGGTGAGAGCTAGTAACGACTCCACTCCGATGGAGTAAACCATTTTGAAGAAGATTGTATAACGGTTATGGTCTCAGGAACCTTGTATTCAAAGTACCCTGGTTCATATTCTGTAAGGCACACTGTGAGCTTGATTTTCTGTTTCCTACGTAGTATCTTCAAGATGTAAACTGCCCATTCAGTGTCCAAGAGAGACAGGAGTCGGTGGACTGGTTGCTGGGTCTAGCAGTTCGGTTCGAGTATGGAGACAATGGTACTGTACCATCCATTTACTCCTAAAATTATTGAAGGGACTAGTGTTATTGTCCTAGGTGTGATTTGGTACTTTGAATGTCAGCCACTAGATGGTAGCATTGTATTAACAGTGGAAACTTTTTAACTTTGACTGCTCCACCATAAGGGGTCATTTATTTTACCTTTATTTAACTAGGCAAGTCAGTTACGAACAAATTGTTATTTACAATGAAGGCCTAGGAACAGTGGGTTAACAGATTTGTACCTTGTCAGCTCGGGGATTTGATCTTGCAACCTTTCGGTTACTAGTCCAACGCTCTAACCACTAGGCTGCCTGCCTGCCTGCCTAGTGGTTAGAGGGATAATCTAATTGTGGTTCCACCCTCTGTTGCCATACACTGTTGTTAGTGTTCAGGAGTGTTAAATTACTGAGTTTACACACTATTAAAGCAAGTATTTTGTTGTAAAAGTAGTATGTAATAAGTGGGGGGCATGGACTAAGTGGTCACTTTCTGGATGTTGTGTGTCCCACTGGCTCCCCAGTTGAGAAGTACAAGAACTGTCCGCCAGCCACGGCCACCAAGGCGGAGAAACCCTCGGATCCACTCATCCATCTGGACAGTGAGCTTAACCACTCTTTCATCTATTCCTCTATATGCCTATCCTCCTCTCTCCCCTTACCCCTCTACTCATCTCTCTCATCCTCTCTTCACTCCTCTTCCTCTGTCCCTCATGTTTTGTGATAAAATCACCATTGCACACAGCAACTTACCACTGCTATGGGAATGTAGAGGCTGACAGTGGTGACTAGAAACATTGGATACCTCAGGCTCATGTGGTGCCTTTCACTAGCTACTCTTCTAGCGTAGGCACCATTCCTTTGCTTTATGCTCATTATTACCTACCTGGCCTGCTTAGGCTCGACTTCCCTTGAAGATGGTTTATTCCTAGTGATTACATATGGTTATCTTTTGTTTGATTACCATGCAAAACAAGATGATAATCAAACCAACAGGGACAGTTGTGACTCCAGCTGATATTATGAATGTCAACAGGCCCATGTATTGAAAATAAAATAAGTGTTTTAAGTTTTATTGTCACTTGCACAACTACAGTGAAATGACTAACTCTTTCACAATGCAGTAATCAATATTTGTAGTACTATAAAGTAAAGTAGAACACAAACTCACAAGGAATAGAAATGAGAGGAAAACGAGAAAGTAAGCTACTGAATGTACAAGGTCAGTGCGAATACCATATTCACAATGTGCAGGGATCCTGGAGTGGTAGGGGTAGATATGTATAGTGTTAAGGTGACTGGGTGTGTTCCCTTCTTGCGCCGCAAGGCAACAACCCAGATTTTAAGGCTGGCGTGATGGGCCTGGCTAACATGCTGAAGATCCAGCGTCACGACGACTACCTGGTCATGCTGAAGGTGAGAACCAGCAGCCATCAAGCACCATGTCTATGAAGTGGGACAAATGTACTAAGGCCCTTTTCACACTACTGAGCCAAGCTGTGCCTAGCGGTAGTGCGATGGCCTAGTTACGCACCCACCATAGTTACTGGAACCTTGCTGGAAAGGACAATGTAAAATGAAAATATCAGAGCCAGTTCGGATTGGCGCTATACTGTGAAAAGGGTGTTACTCAGTTCTTATGACCATGTTGTAAATGATGACCCTGTGCAGATTTGGTAGCAATGGTGTGGTTATTCCACTTGTCCAACAGGCTATAAGGATACTCATCCAAGAGAGGCTGACCCCAGAAGCTATAGCCAAGGCCAGGCAGTCTAAAGAGGTGAGATACTGAGGCAGATCCACCCTCCCGCCTACACATTTAAACCGCATCAAAATGACAACGGTTTTAAAACGCGATCTGAAAGAATGCCCACAATATTTCAGAACTGGGTCCAAATAGGACAGGTTTTGTATTTTTGGGACCATTTGCACAAGGCAAGCACACTTAAGTGTACAAAACATCTGAGTACTGGTTTAGGATCTGCCTTTTTTAAAATCACAATGAATACAATTATATGGACAGGGGTGGGGGCACTCCTACTCTGAGACACTTGACACAGTGGCTTGTGAAAGTATTCACACCCCTTGGCATTTTTCCAATTTTGTTGCCTTACAACCTGAAATAAAATAAAAATATTTTTTTTGTGTATCCTTTGATTTACATAACATGCCTACCACTTTGAAGATGAAAAATAAAAAATTGTGAAACAAACAAATAAGACAAACTGAAATTGAGCATGCAAAACTATTGACCCCCCCCCAAAGTCAATACTTTGTAGAGCCATCTTTTGCAGCAATTAAAGCTGCAAGTCTCTTGGGGTATGTCTCTATAAGCTTGTCACTTCTAGCCACTGGGATTTTTTTGCCCATTCTTCAAGGCAAAACTGCTCCAGCAAGTTGGATGGGTTCCGCTGGTGTACAGCAATCTTTAAGTCATACCACAGAGTCTCAATTGGATTGAGGTCTGGGCTTTGACTAGGCCATTCTAAGACATTTAAATGTGTCCCCTTAAACCACTCAAGTGTTGCTTTAGCAGTATGCTTAGGATCATTGTCCTGCTGGAAGGTGAACCTCCATCCCAGTCTCAAATCTCTGGAAGACTGAAACAGGTTTCTTTCAAGAATTTCCCTGTATTTAGCGCCATCCATCATTCCTTCAATTCTGACCATTTTTCCAGTCCCTGCCGATTGGGGGGGACATCGAACATGAAGTTCTCGGGGTGATGAGGTGTTAGGTTTCCTTGATGGCCAAAAAGAGTACCTTCCATATGTTTGGGGAGTCTCCCACATGCCTTTTGGCGAACACCAAATGTGTTTGCTTATTATTTTTCTTTAAGCAAGGGCTTTTTTCTGGCCACTCTTCCATAAAGCCCAGTACTGTGGAGTGTACAGTTTAGCTTTATAGCTCCTTCAGGGTTATCTTTGGTCACTTTGTTGCCTCTCTGATTTAATGCCCTCCTTGCCTGGTCTGTGAGTTTTGGTGGGTGGCCCTCTCTTGGCAGGTTTGTGGTGCCATATTCTTTCCATTTATTTTTAAAATAATGGATTTAATGGTGCTCTGTGGGATGTTCAAAGTTTCAGATTTTTTTTTTATAGCCCAACCCTGATCTGTACTTCTCCGCAACTTTGTCCCTGGCCTGTTTGGAGAGCTCCTTGGTCTTCATGGTGCCGCTTGCTTGGTGGTGCCCCTTGCTTAGTGGCGTTGCAGACTCTGGGGCCTTTCAGAACAGGTGTATGTATATGAGATTGTGATAGGTCATGTGACATTTAGATTGCACACAGGTGGACTTTATTTAACTATGTGACTTCTGAAGGTATTTGGTTGCACCAGATCTTATTTAGGGGCTTCATAGTAAAGGGGGTGAAAGCATATGCACCCAAGACTTTTCAGTTGTATTTTATTTTTTTGAACAAGTTTTCATTTCACTTCAATTTTGACTTTTTTGTATGTCCATTATATGAAATCCAAATAAAAAATCTATTTAAATTGCAGGTTGTATTGCAACAAAATAGGAATGACCCCAAGGGGTTTAATACTTTTGCAAGGCACTGTACATAGAGCTTCAGTGTGATGGGTTAGGCCTGTGTGCAGTGGTCTGGAAGTCATCTCCGTGGCTACGCTATTTTAAGAGGACTGCTGTATATTGGCACTTCCTGTGTCCCCTAATTGCTGTGATGTCTATTCCTGTTTTTACCTCAAGGGTCTCCCCGTGGCCTTGGACAAGCACATCCTTGGCTTTGATACTGGAGGTGAGTGCTCGCAGTCGAGTATTTTAAGTAATGCACACGAGACACATTTCAAACGGCAGTGTTTTATCCTCAAAGGGACTAGTCCCTAAATGACATTTTGAAGTACTTCTGTAACTGCAAATGCTTACGCTGTCAATTCCCTGTTGTGCCCAAGATGATTATTATCGTAAGTCTCTACACAGTTTTATTTGACAATTATAAAACGCAATACAAACATGAGGATACAAAGCATTTAAGTAAAGAAACGTATTTCCATTGTGGTCCTCTTCAAACATGTTACACAATCACAGCCAAAAGCTGAATTGCAGTAAATGTCACATGGCCCAAATAATTAAATACTGCAAATACCAAAACAACACATTTGAATAGTCCTCCAGATAAGTGGTTGTTCCTTGGGAATAGCTTGCAGAACTAGCCAGCCAGCTTTCTTCACTGTCCAAACCACGTTGGTTGCGACCACTGGCTCCGCCTTGCCTTGCAAATCTTTCCACTGCTTAGCCACCCTCGCTGAGTTAAATCGCATCCCGTACCACCTCAGTCCAAGTAATCTCCAGTGGTGTTCTCCAGGCTGAATTGTCTCCCAGTCCCAATGTAGCAGGCTTCCATTACAGCGACACGATTCAACACTGTCCAAGCTGTCCGACACCTCAAGAGGACATCCCCGGCATGAGCTCCCCAAATCAAAACTGCATTGACAAAGCTAGCTGTAAAGCAAGCTAGCAGTGCAATCAATCTAATAATCGATTTATTATATTATTGAAAATATGATTTCAGATCACGAGATGTGTGATCGCAATCTTCCTAAAACAACATAATAAAATGAACAATACATTTGCAGGAGCTAACAACCCAGCTAGGCTGCCCCCTAGGGCACCATGGCAAACCTGTTCTGTCCTATTGATATGATTGACAGAATAGTAATGGAATTTATCTTGACTACTGTTGATGTAGGATTGCTAGGGCCATCACATAGTCGAGATCTGATCCAGATCTGTTGGAGATGCATCCGGGCAAAGAAAACGACATGGAATGTGTCAGTGGAGAAGAGTGACATTTTCTTGTGAACCACTGTTTGAAGTGGCCTGTCATGTCAACATAATCAAGCTGTGTCAGTGCAGGAGTTGTACTTGTACTTGCCGAGAAGTATGTACAATACCGTTCAAAAGTTCTGGATCACTTAGAAATGTCCTTGTTTTTGAAAGTAATGCTTTTTATTTTTTGGGGGATCCATTTAAAGATCAAATTGATCAGAAATACAGTATAGACATTGTTAATGTTGTAAATAACTATTGTTGCTGGAAACGGCTTTTTTTTTTTTTTTCAGGACCCTGTCTTTCAAAGATAATTCGTAAAAATCAAAATATCTTCATTGTAAAGGGTTTAAACACTGTTTCCTATGCTTGTTCAATGAACTATAAACAATTAATGAACATGCACCTGTGGAACGGTCGTTCAGACACTAACAGTTCACAGCTGGTGGTCAGTTATGAAAACTTAGGACACTAAAGACGCCTTTCTACGGACTCTGAAAAACACCAAACGAAAGATGCCCAGGGTCCCTGCTCATCTGTGTGAATGTGCCATTTGTCATGCTGCAAGGAGGTACGAGGACAGCAGATGTGGCCAGGGCAATAAATAAATTGCAATATCCGTACTGTGAGACGCCTAAGACAAAGCTACAGGGAGACAGGACGGACAGCTGATCGTCCTCGCATAACAACACGTGCACAGGATCGGTACATCGAACATCACACCTGCGGGACAGGTACAGGATGGCAACTACTGCCCGCGTTACACCAGGAACGCACAATCCCTCCATCAGTGCTGAGAGAGGCTGGACTGAGGGCTTGTAGGCCTGTTGTAAGGCAGGTCCTCACCAGACGTCACCGGCAACAACGTCGTCTACAGGCACAAACCCACCGTTGCTGGACCAGACAGGACTGGCAAAAAGTGCTCTTCACTGACGAGTCGCGGTTGATGGTCAGATATGCGTTTATTGTCGAAGGAATGAGCGTTACACCGAGGCCTGTACTCTGGAGCGGGTTCGATTTTTGGAGGTGGAGGTTCTGTCATGGTCTGGGGCGGTGTGTCACTGCATCATCGGACTGTGCCTGCAATGGCGACAAGCTATCTCAACGCTGTGCGTTACAGGGAAGACATCCTCCTCCCTCGTGGTACCCTTCCTGTATGCTCATCCTGACATGACCCTCCAGCATGACAATTCCACCAGCCATACTGCTCGTTCTGTGTGTGATTTCATGCAAGACCGGAATGTCAGTGTTCTGCCATGGCCAGTGAAGAGCCCGGATCTCAATCCCATTGGGCACGTCTGGGACGTTCAGGGACACATTCCATTTCTGTTAGTCACATCTCTGTGGAACTTGCTCAGTTTGTCTGTTGAATTTTATGTTCATACAAATATTGACACACAAATGCAGTTGACAGTGAGGATGTTTCTTGTTTTTGCTGAGTTTATATTTCCTGAATGGATTATCTACATAGGTGTACAGAGGCCCATTATCAGCAACCATCAGTCCTATGTTCCAATGGCACGTTGTGTTAGCTAATCCAGGTTTATAATTTTAAAAGGCTAATTGATCATGACAGAACCCTTTTCCAATTACGTTAGCACTGCTGAAAACTGGTGACTAAAGAAATAAAACTGTCTTTCTTTAGACTAGTTGAGTATCTGTAGCATCAGCATTTGTGGGTTTGATTACAGGCTCAAAATGTCCAGAAACAACTTTTTAGCTAACACAACCTGCCATTGGAACACAGGAGTGATGGTTGCTGATAAATGTAGATATTCCATAAAATCAGCTTTTTCCAGCTACAATAGTAATTCAGAACATGAACCTACACTGTATTTCTGATCAATTTGATGGTCAAAATATGCTTTTCTTTCAAAAACAAGGACATTTCTAAGTAACCCCAAGCTTTTGAACGGTAGTGTATGTATGGAAGTTTTTAATTTTTTTCGGGTCACTACAAATGGCTTTTTTTAATTTTATTTTTAACACAGCATTTAGAACCTAGGGAAAACAAAATCATGATTGCATGCATCCTTAATCCTGTCAACGTATGAATGTAGGAATACAAGAATTCAACTGTGACCTTGATCACTGACTGAGCATAATCTCATGTCCTGGAACACGGCCTCCAAACTGTGTGCTGCTCTTTTCTCTGCAGACGCTACCCTGAACGAGGCGGCTCAGATCCTGCGTCTGCTCCACATTGAGGAGCTGCGAGACCTGCAGACCCGGATCAACGAGGCTATCGTAGCTGTCCAGGCCATCATCGCAGACCCCAAGACAGACCACCGCCTGGGCAAGGTCGGCAGATGACCTGGCCTGCCTGAACCCTTGACCTCTGCCCTATAACTCCCAATACACGCAGTCTGTGGAAAAGCAGTACCAGTCACACAAACTATACATTGTCCAGGACCCTGTTCTTACTCTATTTTCACCTCCCCCTTTTTGATAAGGAGATGGGAGGACTGGAATTAAATTGTCTTGTTTTGGAGGGGGGGAGCCTTTTTTTGGAATGAAAATGTATGAAATAATTATTTTTTTTAAATAAGAAATGTTAAGTTCTCAGATTCTTTGCTGAAATGACCCATTTCTGTTTAAGTCCTGAATCACATTTTATTGTTATAAATATCACATCTTATAAAAAAGGATTAAAATAAAATATGGTAAAACAGATATTTGAGAAGACAATTCTTATTAGTTCACAGAATACTCATACTGCATTGCTGTGTGTTCATTCAATACACATTGACAGTTATAACAGGACTTATGGCTCAAAGATCTTATTTTAAAGCTATTTTCTTTAAAAGTCACATACAAAAATACAGTAGAAAGTAAGAAATGAGGTATAAAACAAATGTACAAAACTTTTTTTGCGGGGTGGGGGGGGGTTGTCGCAGTTGGTGTTTTGTAAATTTGCTCTGGTTGGTGGAATACTTGCTCCATCGCGAGTCTTCTTTCGCTGCCTCTGTAGCAGTGTACGACGGAAGGGTTCTCACGGGCAAGCCTGCCAAAATAGCACCATAAACACGATTGTCTCTCATTGTCTCCCTGCAACAGATGACAACCACATTAGGGCCACAGGAAGGATAGCATACATCCTTGACACTCAGCTAAAAAAAAAAAAATTAACGTCAGTCACAGAACAAACATTACTTTCCAAACTTGTCATTTAAAAAAAATCTCCATAAATACCCCTCTTTTTACTTTTCAAGAGTGCTCCCAACAAACGCAAGACTCATCTCATAGGGCTCTTGCCGCTAGATTTCCATGGCTTTGAAGTGCTTTGATGTCTAAGCGAGGACCGGTCAAATTTCGTCACCTAGGTCTGAAGTACAGTGATTTGGCAGCAGGTGCCTTCTACCCATCCCCCGAGGAACTTCCGAGTTGACAGGTTCTGTTTCAAGGCTGTTTGTAAATGCTTCTGTTATTTGGCATTTTACAGTCCGCTCTGATACTGTCACATAACTAAGCTTGTGAGAAAGCAGGGAGCCTTAACGCTGGGGACCATACTTCATCTGCAGAGTTGCAAAAAGATAAGCATTTCAGGCTACACAGACAGCTTTTATCTTACCTGACACCCAAAAAGGCATAAGCCATACAGTACAATTCAAGTGGAACAGTTCATCTGATTTATTTCCACCAGATGTGTAAAACCACTGACAACAATGCTATTGCTGGTGTTCCATATTGTTTTGCAGGCGCTGCATAGATTATCAGATTTCAATGGAGAGGAAAGTGTCTTGTTACCAATTCATATGATATAGCAATCGTCTGAGATGCACAAGCACGACTGCAAAACAGACAACCTGGAACATCACCAATAACATGAGTCAAGATTTGTGTGTGAGCCCACATAATTATGTTTCTGTAGCATGAGGCAGCTTGATGTAAAAGTTGACCCCATGGACAGGATGCTATAAAGATGTACACTGTTACCTTATAGACAGTGGGTGGTAGCTATGGTGACGCCGTACAGGTGAGACCTCTGGTCAGGTAGGTACTCGTCTGTGAACTGGCTGCTGTCCCGACTCAGAGCAATGACTCCGTCCCTACAAACACCACAGAAAAACAAATGCATATTCAAGTTTGAACAAAGTAACCTAATGAAGAGCTCCTGGCCTGTGATGGAGGGCTAGATTCCATCCGTGGTGCTGAAGTTCGGCATTACAGTATGATTGAAATTTAAAGGCAATGTTTCAGCATTTTGCGGGACTGCATTAACGGTAAATGCTTGTGTCGGCTCAATTTGAAATTACTTTTACTTTTCAATCACGCAATCTGTAACACTGAAGCAATACAAATTGAATTGAGCCCTAACTGTTTCTCCCTGGCTTCAAGACAACAGCTAATGATGAACATTACTAGATACTTTCATTCATTGCGCTTGCTTGGACCTCATTGGTCTTTTGTGTTTTGGTACACTATTTTTTTTCAATATAAATTGTATTCACAATTCAGCTGGTTGCTGCCAGTTGTGCAATGTATTGTTGAAGATTGGTTAAAAAAAACACATACCATTACACTGAACCTAAGAATAACACTACTTTAAACATTACTTACAGGGTTTGCATGCAAACATTGCACCCATCGACCTCCAAGCACAGCTTAAGTATTTGACATAACTACGACTATTTAAACCCAGATATGTTCCTCTCTTACCTCCTCCAGTCTGTGAAATAGAAGTGGTTGGCATAGAACACCATACTGAATGGGTAGTTTAGGTTGCTGTGGATCACCCTCCTACCCGTCCCATCGGACGCAATGCACTCCAGACGCTTGGTCCCTGTGAGGGAAAGAGGGGAGGACACAGAGAAAAGATAAGAGATTGGGGATGGTAAGGGAGAGATTTTATAGGTTTCATCAGGTTGATAACAGTATAAGTCCCTTTCATAGTATACAGTCTGTATGCATCTGAACTGTGTATCACCTCTTACTCTGCTCCAAAACAGCTTGGCCCCATCCCCACTAACATGCAAACTCGAGAAATGGCCATTATTCAATCACCTCCCAAATTTTGTGACAATACAGAGGGCTCTGTATAGCTCGGCATTGACACGATTGCTTGAGGGTAGGTGGGTGTGGGACCGTGGGAGGTCCTGTATAAACACAAACTCACTTCCTTGAGAACAGCTCTGCTCTGCGAAGCGCAAGAAGTATGAATGCCCTGACTTCCGCAGAGGCCTCATAGCAGTAAATGCTGTACGGCCAATACAGAGCCAGATTGACCATAAATCGGCATTCACATGCTGACCAAACTGGCTCCAGCCGTGCATTTGCTGATTTTGTCTATCCCCACCAGACGAGTTCATGACAAGCAGGTTAAAATACCAAAATCAACTGTAACAACTATCAGTGGTGTATTGCTATCTGGTTTAAATGTCACAAAAGTTTTGAATAGGCTGTATTGCAGCAATTAGGCAACCAAGAAAGGCTAGTGCGTCCCCAACAAATGACAGCAATAGGCTAATGATATTTATTTTACAACTGGTTTACTTATAATCCATTTTAAACTGAGCACACAATTAAAAAAACAGATCAAACTTAATTTAGCCAACAAAAATGTCTCAATACAATGAAACAAAACACACTGCATATAATTCATAAATATGCCTACAATGACATACAGTAATAATAATAATGACAAAATACTCTAAATATGAAAAAATAAATAACGTTCTAAAATTGCAACCTACCTGAATAGCGAGTTGCATGTGCCTGCATTTGGCCGCGCCAACGTTCTTTCCATCTTTGTTCAATACAATAGTAATACTTGTCCAAATTTCACTACAGACACTCTAACTTTTTTGTTTTACTTCAATCAAAAAGGCCTCAATCTTCGCAATCAATAGTAGCCCAAGACTCCTCTCTATCGCCCTCCTCAGCAGCATGCATGTAACGCCTTGATCACACCAACCGTGTCGGTGCATTTGGGTACACCAGAAGTACATTAATTTCCAATGGTGCACTGCAAGGCAGCAGTGTATTCTGTGTGGTGCATACGTTTGATTTATAGAGCGTATGCGTCAAACTGTATGCATAGACAGGTTGAACAGAAATGGTAGCAGAAGGTGAATGTTGAACTTTTGATGCACACATATCCAGATGATGCTGCATGCTGTTGGTGTGATCGACGCGCAAGGCAACAGGAAAGGAGTGAGAGAATGGTGCTAAAGCTTCAAATCAGGACATGTAACTTAGCCAACTTGCTGTTGCTAGCTAATTTGTCCTGGGAGATAAACATTGGGTTGTTATTTTACATGTGGTCCTTTTAAAAATTTTTTTATTATAATTGTAGAATTTGGACCCATTTTGAGTAATACAAAATCTTGTGTTCTCTACTCTACTCCGACAATTAATCCACAGATAAAAATGGAAAACATAGTTATTTGATTAATCTCTCCTCCATAAGGTATGGGCTCTATTTCAAAATATCACTTTTTTTTGTAGAATATTACAGCTGTTATTCCATGTTCCATGTTCTACATGTGAGCACTTGAGGCAGCATAGGCTACTAAGCACAGACTAATAACATAATACAACGTATTAGTGTTTTGTATGTTTTAAAGATCTGTCTTAATTAAATAATCATTTATTTCTTTGTTTTTATTTTACCTTTATTTAACTAGGCAAGTCAGTTAAGAACAAATTGTTATTTTCAATGACGGCCTAGGAACAGTGGGTTAACTGCCTGTTCAAGGGGCAGAATAACAGACTTTCCAGCTCAGGAGTTTTGAACTTGCAATCTTCCTGTTGCTAGTCCAACACTCTAACCACTAGGCTGCCCTATGTGACGTGTATAACACTTGAATTGTGGTGTTTTTGTGGTTTATCGTTTTTACATATAGCCTACAGCAACAAAAGTAATGAAAATATTATTTTTTTATATTCTAATAGTAGGCCTACCTAAAACTTTCATAAACACAACCAAATGAATTTTATTTTGCAATAGCATATATGAAATGTATTTGTTATTAGCAACAATACCATCTCAGTAGTCTCTTACACTTCTTATTAAGCATTGTGAAATGTATAATGATTACAAATGTTTCTATTGCGCGACCAAATCATGGGCTGGTGCCACCAGGTTAAAATGTCTGGAGCCCTGCCCTCCCGAGTGGTGCAGCGGTCTAAGGCACTGCATTTCTGTGCAAGAGGCGTCACTAGAGTCCCTGGTTCAAATCCAGGCTGATACAGTCGGATGTGAGTCCCATAGGGTGGTGTCCCATAGGGTGGTGCCTAATTGGCCCAGCGTCGTCCGGGGCAAGCCGTCATTCTAAATGAGAATTTGTTCTTAACTGACTTGCCTAGTTAAAAAAATCAAAAATAAATAAAAATCGTGATCCAAGATCAGTTTAGCATTTTTTCCCCCTCTTTATGAGAGTGAGGATTTGGGAAAGTAAGCTGGTTCTAGTTATATGCCTTAGGTGTGGTTCTATATGCTCCTAGAGGAGTCACGGGATTCCTACCTGCATCCGCCCAGCACACCTGTCTCGTGGCTGTGTCAAAGGTCAAGGCGTTGGGCAGGCCAATCCCGTCCTTCACTAGCACCTTCCTGCTGTGGCCATCCACTGAGGATCTCTCGATTTTTGGGGCCTCCCTGTTCCAGTCGGTCCAGTAGAGGGTCCTAGAGAGACAACACACAGGTAGAAAGCACTTAGAAAGGGCAATTATGGTGGTGTGGATGGTGGCTCATTTGGTTCATAAATGGTGTGTGCAAGGGTAACTGGTGGGATCGAACCCAGGTCACCTGCTCTCCAACCCAAGTCTTAACTTCCTCTAGATCTGAGGGGGCATTTGCGGTTACAAGTCTCATGGGAGGGAGTGATTCCAAATCAATTCCGCTACACATCAAGGTTGTGGGTTCAATTCCAGCACACACTGAATATGAAACCAGATAGGTATATACAGTGCCTTCAGAAATTTTTTATTGATTAAGTTGAGATTTTGTGTCATTGGACTACACACAATACCCCATAATGTCAAAGTGGAATTATGTTTTTAGAAATGTTTACAAATGAATAATAATAATAACACGCGGAAATGTAATGAGTCAAAAAGTATTCAACCCCTTTGTTATGGCAAGCCTACATACGTTCAGGAGTAAAAATGTGCTTAAGTCACTTAAGTTATCTTGGCAAAGGAGAAATGCTCACTAACAAAAATGTGCAAAAATTGTGCACAATATTTGAGAGAAATAAGTTTTTTCTGTGTATGGAAAAATTTGTGGATATTTTATTTTGCCTCATGAAACATGGGACCAACACTAAATAATAAAAGAAGATAGAACGCTCGAGTTACTCCAGAGCGAACATAAGTCATTGTATTTGGGAAAAGGCCAGGTCTTTGGACGTGACTTCAGTGTAATTTTGCTTCGCGTGATTGGGCTTCATGATTAACCATGTGCTTTTTGATTCCTGAGGCTGGACAGACATGTGCACCCACTCACAGCCAATTCCTCTACCAGATATAAACCCAAATTGAATGTATGGCAAACACAAGCAAACAAACGCATACATTTTGCCGACACAAACACACAAGCCTATATCCTAAATACACATACACAAAACCCATTTCTCACTCACACACAGAACACACAGTCGTGCACTTGTAGCTGTGCTGATTGCTGATCTTGTGGGGCTTAGATAGACAAGACAGGCTCAGAATGTGTGGTTCCTTAGAGGGAGAGAGGGAGGGGGAGAGAGAGAGAGGGAAGGAGAGAGTGGTTGCTTTGGCATTTAGTAAGTAAGTAAGCCTTGTACGAGCCAGAAAGGCTCTTGCCCTATGGACCAATCTCCTGTTTTCCTCCTGTCAGTTTCGCAATACAACTATGTACAGTACCAAAAGTATGTGGATACCTGCTCTCCAAACATCTCATTCCGAAATCATGGGCTTTAATAACATGGAGTTGGCCCCCCATTTGCTCCACTCTTCTGAAAAGGCTTTCCACTAAATGTTGGAACATTGCTGCGGGGACTTGCTTCCATTCAGCCAAAAGAGTATTAGTGAGGTCGGGCACTGATGTTGGGCAATTAGGCCTGGCTCACAGTTGGCATTCCAATTCATCCCAAAGGTGTTCGATGGGGCTGAGGTCAGGGCTCTCTGCAGGCCAGTCAAGTTCTTCCACGCCAATCTTGATAAACCATTTCTTATGGGCCTCACTTTGTGCACGGGGGCATTGTCATGCTGAAATAGGAAAGGGCCTTCCCCAAACTGTTGCCACAAAATTGGAACCACAGAATCGTCTAGAATGTCATTGTATGCTGTAACGTTAAGATTTCCCTTCACTGGAACTAACTCCAATGGCGGCGAGTTTTACACCACTCCAGCCGACACTTGGCATTGCGCATGTTGATCTTAGGCTTGTGTGCGGCTGCTCGGCCATGGAAACCCATTTCATAAAGCTCCTGACGAACAGTTATTGTGCTAACGTTGCTTCCAAAGACAGCCTGGAACTCGGTAGTGAACGTTGCAACCGAGGACAGACGATTTTTACGTGCTACGCGCTTTAGTATTCGGCTGTCCCGTTCTGTGAGCTTGTGTGGACTACCACTTCGCGGCTGAGCCATTGTTGCTCCTAGACATTTACACTTCACAATAATAGTACTTATAGTTGACTGTGGCAGCTCTATCAAGGCAGAAGTTTGACGAACTGACTTGTTGGAAAGGTGGCATCCTAGGACGGAGCCACGTTGAAAGTCACTGAGCTCTTCAGTAAGGCCATTCTAGTGCCAATATTTGTCTATGGAGATTGTTGGCTGTGTGCTCAATTTTATACACCTGTAAACAACGGGCGTGATTGAAATTGTCAAATCCACTAATGAAATCGTCGAATCCACTAAGGGGTGTCCACATACTTCTGTATATATAGTGTATACTTTCGTCATGCTAATAAAGCATTTAGAATTGAATTGCGATAGAGAAAGAAAGAGATTGGGAGAGACAGGGCCAGTTTAGATATCTTGATTTTTCCCTTCAGTTCCTATCTCAACTAACTACCTCCCTCTCTATTTCCCTGTTTCTGTCTCTGCTTCAATCTCTCCTTCTATCCCTCTTTTGCCTTCTCCTTCTCCAGTTGTCTCCATCCTCTGTCAACCTCAGGGTAGGTCCCCAATGGCACCCTATTCCCTATACACTGAGTGTACAAAACATTAAGGATACCTGTTCTTTCCATGACATAAACTGACCAGGTGAATCCAGGTGAAAGCTATGATCCCTTATTGATGTCACTTGTTAAATCCACTTCAAATCAGTGTAGATGAAGGGGTGGATACAGGTTAAAGAAGGATATTTACGCCTCGAGACAATTGAGACATGGATTGTGTATGTGTGCCATTCAGAAGGTGAATGGGCAAGACAAAAGATTGAAGTGCCTTTGAACAGGGTATGAGAATAGGTGCAAGGCTCACCGGTTTGTGTCAAGAACCACAACACTGCTGGGTTTTTCACGCTCAACAGTTTCCCATGTGTATCAAGAATGGTCCACCACCCAAAGGACATCCAGACTATTGACACAACTGTGTGAAGATTTCGAGTCAACATCAGCCAGCATCCCTGTGGAACACTTTTGACACCTTGTAGAGTCCATGCCCTAATGAATTGAAGCTGTTCTGAGGGCAAAAGGGGGGTATACACTGAGTATACCTAATATGTGGAGCCCTATGGAACCTGGTCAAAAGTAGTACACTATATGGGAAATAGGGTGCCATTTGGGACGCAGGCCCAGCCTCCCCCCCAGTGACTGTTGATGTGCAGATAGTGTATTGTTAGTAAGCACATCACAGGAAGACAGCCGGGCCACAGGAAATTAAGCCTAATTAACGTGGCTATTAATTAAAGGAGAAGGGAAATGCACCAACTCAAATGAAACACACACATGCTGATGCAAAAGCACACACACACACACACACACACACACACACACAAACACACACACACACACACACACACACACACGCACACACACACACACTCATAGATGTCAACAACAAAAAACACACTTCAGTAAAGACATACACCACACTTAAGTAAAGACATACACTCACTTAAAAGCACACACACGCACACAACCTGGATCTGACAGGGTAGGGTAACCTGCTCCTAAGGGACCACCTGAAGTACACTTCTTGCCTCAGAAGAGATATCTTAGTGAGGCTCGGTTTTGGAGCTGATGAGGTCAGAGTGAGATTACCCAGAAAAACCTGTGACCCTTGACCTTAGGGTCTCCCAAGGCCGTCCTTGTCTCACTAACGTGAATCAGTGTCCCAAATTGCTTCCTATTCCCTACATAGTGCACTACTTTTCACAAGGACCCTATGACCCTAAACAGTAGTGCAATATATAGAGAATAGGGTGCCATTTGGGATGCAAACTTAGATTAGTGTGGGAGTTAAACAATCCACCTCCAGTTCTGCTTTTATTTCCTCCAGTCACCCTAGCTCGTCAAACGCCTTTCCACGGAACAGTTTATGACTTTCGGGAAAGTCTCCTTTAAGTCAGAGATGTTATGAAAGCAGTGGCGCAGCAACTGAACTCAGAACATAAGACAGCCACGGCCAATAGTCACTACTATGTAGAAAACCAACCGGTACATTTACTGTATGTTCTCAAAAAGTTATGTTTTATTCTAGAAAAAAAAAGTGAGAATAGTAGATGTGCTGACTTGACTAATAGACTGTAAAACCTAAACTATTGGGAGTGTACATTAATGTGCAAGTACGCTTTCTTTATTACATGATGTATTTTTGTGTTAATGTACACACCACTGTGAGAGATTTTGACATGACTCACTTTAAACCTCAACCTTACCCAGTGGAAGAGTCCACTATGATAGCACGGGGGTTGACCATGTCAGTGTCGAAGAGAGTCTGTCTCCCACTGCCGTCCAGGTTAGCACGTTCGATCTTGTCCGGCGTGCTATCCACCCAGAACATGGCCCTGCGCACCACGTCCACCGCCAAGCCCTCTGGACTGGTTAGACCTACGGACAATGGACAGTCATAAAGGTTATTCAGTTGAACATACTGTCGTAAATACCTGAAATGTATATGTATTTGTCAGTTATCTGTGAAGGTGACTGCGGTAACTCTGGTTGCAGAGTGTGTGTTATCTGTGCTGGCTGTGTGATATGCCCTTGTTGTCTGTGTTACCAGTGGGTGTGAGTCAGTGTTTCCATTAGCCGGTAATAGTCGGCTTTTGGGAGTATAAAAAAAAAGAGCTGATAAATAAAATTGGCAACGGCCAATTGTCAGAGAGAAGATAGAAAAACATTGCTTTTTAGCCTATTCATAGATGGAAATACCAGTTGATGTACATACATGTTTATTGGCCTATGGAATTAAATTGCTGCATGTGTATATGCGTTATGTACTACCTTATCACAAGCGCACAGCATACAGATACAGAGCCTTTTAGCAAAACATTTCAGACGGCGCTTTTATAAGTCCAATCATTGCGCAACAATTCTAAATGCAACCCTGTTATTAAAATAATTTTTGGCCCAAGATAAAAAAGAGCTACTATGTTTATTTCTCGACCCCCCGCTTCCCATTCGCCATTCAAATGCTTAGGCAACGGAAGGCAGGCTTCATCAGCGGGTCACACACCACTTTGCAATGAGCTGGAGGTGGTACGCATTTTGAAAAAAATATAGCTGCTTTACTGCATATTATGATGTCATGTTTTACCTTGCTTCAAAGTAGCCTAAGCTAAATCCGACCATATTGTGGAGGCAATTATTTTAAAAAGAGCCTAATTCTTTCATGTTCTATTGGTTTTCAACTTTCTTTCATTGTCCATTAGCCAAATGCACATTTGCGCGTAGCCTACTGCCTTGTGTGCATTGCTGCGCTAATAATATTACAAAATAATAGTTTATCAACATTTTAAGCTAAACGTTCTGATCTGTTGCATCAGATTCATAGCTTTAAAAAATAATAATTATGTCGCCTAGGCCTACTGGTTGTATGAATTTGGGATCTATCGCCCCACAAATGCCCTAGAGTCTGTTTTGGCTATTTCTTTCTCGACAAGCTGACCAATAGGTCACCAATAGGTAAATAGGTCAATTTAGGGGATAGTAGATTGACATAGGCTCATAGGCAGTGTGTTTATAAGGCTAGGGGAAGCTAAGCTTTCCCTAAGTAAATTGAATTCAATTGCCAGAATGATATAGCCTAATTAGCTTACTCCTGTCTAAACAGAAATAAATCAAATAATTCAAAATAGGCTACTAAAGCATGATTTTGGCCACAGAGCATCATTAGCCTTACAAAAATAAGTTTGGGATTGTTTTAAATCGCATTACCTACAGTCAGAAGGAAAGGCAGCGTGCACAATTTAGACAGTGAGCGAGGGCAGCAAATACCTAATAGATTATTGTTGAGTTGCGACTGTCAGTGAAAAGTAGAGAGGCCCAGCCAGGCATAAAGCAATATTTCAAAATTAAATCGAAGAAAAACATAGCCATTTGCTTTCCAAACTATTGCTGTAAAGACAATGAAAAGATGAATCTGTCTTTTAGTCATCAAAATTCTCATCTTATTGCCACCAGCGGAGAGTATTGGCCATATCCCTGGTGAGTGCACACTGCACATATTCACCCTCTATCATTGTTGGTTCAGTGCCTCTTAAAAGTTCTGTTTTTGGCCAATAATTTCTTCCTCTAGCTGGACGTATTCTATTTGTGTCTCCCCTTCTCATAGGAAGGGTAGACGCTTTTATTGATCTCTCTCATTTTTCATGTTAAAAAATATATTTTTTAAAAAGGTAAAAAAAGTAGCAATGAAAGAAGAAACATATCTCATACAGCCTATAGCCCAGGCCTCTACGCTATATGCAGCCATGCATTGAACAGTCTTTTTTACGAACAGTGATTGAGTTATATTATTAGCCTAAATAATAATGTAAAATGTTCGGTGCCACATTTTCATAATGGCAACCCTGGTGTAAGTGTACCTGTGTTGATGAGAGTCTCAGGCTCGGCCCCAGGCTCCAGTCTGGCTCTGTTGATGGTCCTGCCTGCCAGGTCGGTCCAGTACACCTTCTTCTCCCTACAGTCATAGTCGATGCCCACCACAATGGAGCCCTGTGGAGAGACACATACATTTTACACTTACACTTACAGTCTACCAGTTCAACACAGGTTGTACCTTAGCCACAATCAGAACACGTGACACAAAACTATATGGATCTACAAATACCGTGGTGAGTGCCGTGAACTTCACACAATGCCTAGAAAGAACACTGAGAAATTGTGAATGGTTGACATACATTGAGATATTCCTAGCTGTTCAATAGTACAAATTCTACATTAAGCTATTGTAAGGACTAGCATGGAGTAGCCTCGTATTCTTCCTTACATGCAGAGCCAATAGTGTAGAGGAGCGCTCCGAGTCCATGAGTGTGCCATTGAGAGGCAGTGCCCCAATCTGCTGTCCCTGGGCATACAGGAGGGAGGTGCCTGAGGGGGGCGGGGTCACATCAGGGCGAGGCAGAGGGTGCATGGTGGGAGGGGCTACAGTGGGGACACCTGTAGGGGGTGGGTGAGAAGAAAGAAGAAAGTCCGGATAAAACACTGACAGATATACTGTATTAGACATTGTTAATGAACCTACCTGTGTAGATAACTAATTAACTAAATGATACCTCACATTATCATAATTCAAATGTTCCTCCCAAACCTCAAGTTAACATCAACAAATGTTTATACAGTTTAAGATACATGTCACAGATTAGCATTCAACATTTAATCCTACAGTACAAACGTGAAAATGTGAAAAGATGACCAGCAGCGTCAGTAACGTCACTCACAGGCAGGCTTGACCACGTCGTGCGAGCGCGTCCCGGCCACCTCGCGGCCGTCCCGGTCCACACACCAACAGTAGCTGCTGTCGCCGTAGCACTGGATGGGGTTGAACTGCCCCTGGGGGTCGCACTGGGGCAGGTAGTGGTGGGGCCCGGGCAGGCCCCCGTAGTGGTCCACCAGGCTGGCCCGCCAACGCTCGCACACCGTCCCCGGCCGCTGGGTGGGGGGCACAACCGCTGAGGGAGAGAGGGGGGCAGAGGGAGATGGCACATGGGTCATATACGTACAGGGGCTAGGAGAAACTCAGGTATTTTTTTCCTGAATTAATTAAATTTATTTGACTAATCCCAAATAGATGGTTTATAGATGTTCAGTAAGTGTTCAACTAACTAACTACTACAAACCCTAACCTTAACACTTAACCTAAACTTAACCCTAACTCTTACCCTGATCTTAACCCTTTCCCTAACCTTAAACCTAACTGTAACCCTGGCAAGCAGTTGCATATCAACTGCAGTTGATAGTTTGCTGATAGTGCGAGCATCTATGGGGACTAGCCAGATAAAGTGTCACTGAAAGTAATTAGTTCTGTCGGGGGTCCCCCTCTGTTTACATACTCATCTCATATCTATATACTGTACGAGACCATCTACTGTATCTTGCCTATGCTGCTCTGTACCATCACTCATTCATATATCTTTATGTACATATTCTTTATCCCCTTACACTTGTGTGTATAAGACAGTAGTTTTGGAATTGTTAGTTAGATTACTTGTTGGTTATTACTGCATTGTCGGAACTAGAAGCACAAGCATTTCGCTACACTCGCATTAACATCTGCTTACCATGTGTATGTGACAAATAAAATTTGATTTGATTTGATGAACCTCTAGGTGGGTGTGTGTGTGGTCTTGCAATTGGTAGTGTTTATGCATGTGTATTCGTGTGTTGTGTACGTCAAATGTATGCACAACACATGTGAACTCATCTCACCTGGTTCATCACAGTTAGGTTGCAAAGTACCGTGTGGTTTCCTGGTCCCTGCCCTCTCCTGCCCCCTGCTGTCCACACACCAGCAGTGTCCTGTAACTCCGTGGCACTGCAGGGCTCTGTATTGACCCTGCTCATCACACTGAGGTACAAAGGCCCCGTCAACATTCCCCTCAGGACTGGTTGTCTGCAGACTGTCTCTCTGGTGTTCACAATGAGTCTTGGGCTTCTCAGGGTGATCTGTAGAGGCAGGTACGGGGTTATTAGGCACATGCCATCTTAATGACGGCGTTGTCTGGTGGATATTGTTTTTCTGGTTGACACAATGTCATATAACTAGATTACAATCAACTAGACGCTTATGACAACATCAAGACATCTTTTGGTTTTTATTACCAGATTACAACCAGCATACAACCTGACCATGACATCATACAAGTCGTCATAAGGACTTTATTGTAACCAGTTTTTCCCACTGGTTATAGTTAGTTATTCTGAACAAACAAGTACCCTTTACAGACGATATTACAGAGACAACATGGATGTTACTGTTATTATCCGTAATGTGTTTAACATTAAACTCACCTGGTTCATCACAGTTTGGCTGGCTAGTGCCGGGTCCTTTCCTGGTTCCTGCCCTCTCCTGCCCCCTGCTGTCCACACACCAGCAGTGTCCTGTAGAACTGTGGCACTGCAGGGCTCTGTATTGACCATGCTCATCGCACTCAGGCACAAAGACCCCCAGGATAGGGTACCCCTCAGGACTGGTTGTCTGGACACTGTCTTTATGCTGCTCACAGTGAGTCTTGGGCCTCTCAGGACGATCTGTAGAGACAGGTAAGGGGTTAAACCAGGTCACAGTTTAAACTATTGTTTTTATGTATTTAGGCTTTTTTAGTTGTTTTTTTTACTAAATTTGTATCTCCACATGCAATTCGTAACAAAAGTAATGCTGGAATAACCTAGTTTTTTCCCGACTGGTCATGGCAAATAACTGTCAGTCTCACGGTAATTGACCATTAATTAACATAAACACATTTAACATCGCCTGGTTTCTAAAAAGTCGAATACATCCATTTTTATTTTAGACAGGTCTAAAGAAGCATGATATGAAGAAAATGTAGTCTATTTCAGAAGAAAAGAATACCATACTCTGAGTTGTCCTTATGTTAGGTCCTGATGTAGCTATGCCAAATGGCTGTGGGCTACACTAGTTAATTTAGCAGACAAGATTTACTTATAATTCAGTGGCATTATTTTATAGTATTTTATAGTATGAAGAATACAATCGAACAAAGCTGAATAAAATATAAATATGTTCTCCAAACGATTTGTGTGATTGTGCACATTCTGTGTTGAGCGGTTAACAAAGAAATGCTTAATTTAGAGTTAAAAACGTAACTTTAGTTGTTCTACAAACATTGGGCTATATGTTTTGAGTTTTAAAACATTGTAACATGCTGACCACACCGATGGCGTCGCATGCGCAAGCGTTGCAAAATAAATGTACACATACATGTTATTTAATCACTGCACCCACACTGCTCGCGTGCGTCAACGACCGTCTGCGTAGTCAGGCACTAAAATGGGACTTGGTTCTATTTGTGATGCTTGACGCACTGCAAGTCCCACCTCTCCCATCTCCTCATTGGTTTTTAGGAGCATTTACCCACGTGGGTGATTGAAAGATGATCTGAGGTCCACAATCCAGCCCAGTTGGTGGTGGTAATGCACTATAAAGTTGGTTGCGAACCGCCATATAAAGTCCAAAGAAGAAGAAGCCTACAGTAGGAGAGATTACTAGAAACAAACTCGGTTTACCCTTTTATCTGTGGATTAATTGTCAGAGTAGAGGAACTTGTGCATTTCAGGTAAAATAACAACCCAATGTTTATATCCTAGGACAAATTAGCTAGCAACTGCAAGTTATCTGTCTAAATTGCCATAAATGTTTGATGCTTTTCGACCTGTCCCCAAATTAATAAAGTTGGTTCAGAGTTTGTTTTTATACTTCAACCTGTGAGTCTTGATCACGTCTGGTGTGGGTGGACAAAATCAACAAGCGTGTGATGGCGCACGTGGACGAGTGGTCTGGTCAGCATGTAAGGCAGCATAATGAAACTAATGATGATTTGAAAAAAGTTGCTTGAAAGGCATGAGCTCAGCTTTGTTTTTTTGCGAAGGATGTACTCCAAGTCTCTCAATCACAATTTGACAAGCACTTGAAAATGCCTTGAATTTAATGGAGACATCCATGCCTTCTGCTGTCCTGATTGCTGCATTGTGCCATTCTCCCTGAGTGTGCTGAGCAATCCGAAGCGCCTCTCACTCACATGTCTCTCCGTCACGTGATCGGGTCTTTCTCACAGGCTACAAGTGAAGACAGACACATCGGGGATGCAACTGCCCGCGTTGTTATCCAATTCCGAGGTACATATTGAAGATATTGGAAGAACTGTCCCCATTTACTATTCATCAGCCAACTCAAGATGAGTAGGCCTGACAAACAGAAAAAGCACTAGCCTATGTCAATCGACTATCCCCGTAGTACAAAAGTTGGCCTATTCTGTGAGAGAAATAAATATTCCAAACATGGTCTGGGACAGTTGTGGGGTGCAATAAATCCCAAATTAATCCCAAATCTCTCAGCCTATTGCGGACAGTCTGAGCACTGATGGAGGGATTGTGCATTCCTGGTGTAACTCGGGCAGTTGTTGTTGCCATCCTGTATACCTGTCCCGCAGATGTGATGTTCGGATTTTCTGATCCGGTACAGGTGTTGTTACACCTGGTCTGCCACTGCAAGGACGATCAGCTGTCCGTCCTGTTGCACTGTTTTAGCCATCTCATTGTACAGACATTGCAATTTATTGCCCTGGCCACATCTACAGTACTCATGCCTCATTGCAGCATGCCTAAGGCACGTTCACACAGATGAGCAGGGACCCTGGGCATCTTTCTTTGGTGTTTTTCAGTAGAAAGGCCTCTTTAGTCTCCTAAGTTTTCATAACTGTGACCTTAATTGCCTACTTTCTGTAAGCTGTTAGTGTCTTAACGACTGTTCCACAGGTGCATGTTCATTAATTGTTTATGGATCATTGCACAAGCATGGGAAACAGTGTTTAAACCCGTTACAATGAAGACCTGTGAAGGTATTTGGATTTTTACCAATTATCTTTGAAAGACAGGGTCCTGAAAAAGTAATGTTTCTTTTTTTTGCTAAGGTTCGTAGGCCTAGTCCAGTGGTCACCAACCTTTTCTGAGTCAAGATCACTTTCTGAGTCAAAATGCACGCCGAGATCTACCGGTGATTTTTTTATTAACATGACTTAAAAAATGTAAGCCTATGCAACAATAACCAATTAAAAACAGTACTGTAGCAATGAGGTTTCTGCAGTAAGCTATAGGCACAATACATTATCGCCGCATACTGGCTTTGCTTGAATTTACCTGCCAATTAATTGTTGTTCAGGACATTTTAAAAATTATATTTCAAAATTTGAGGTAGGCTATATGATCACACCGGTAATATATCCATTGTTGTAGATCCATTGATGCACAGCTGAGTGAGCATACTTTTAAATAATTTGCTTTTTATTTTACTGGGCTGATGGTGCCTGCTACTGATGGTCAGTCTCAGCGGAGGGAGAGAGCAGCAGACTGAGGGTCCATCCCTCAGCTCTCCCTTTCCTCCACTGACCAAAAAGGGACACAGTCTTCCAGCTGATGGCGAAAACTCGAGTCGCACCGCATTATTTCTGCCTCATGCACAAATTTATGTTGTTACTCCTATGAACAAAGAAAGTGAAATATTCCTTGATATTAAAAAAGACCCAAGCCGTTAATAATAACAACAACGCAAGCCTATAGCTACACTTACCTTCTCATTCATTACTGCCGCACTGCTTGTTGTAGCATTGAGTGGAAATAGGAAGAATGCGCATTTAATGGCTTATAAAAGTTTGAATACAAAGTAGTGACCGTGCTGAGTAAGAACTTAAACATGAACTTACTCATAAAAACAGTAGCTCTTTGCTGTATTCGTTGAGTCTCTCTCTAGTCATGGTTTTAAACGTTTTGAAATCTCACAGTATCAATTTTGCCGTAGCTTTCTTTTATGCCTGCTATGTTAATGCAGACTCGGTCATCTGAGCAATCTGATTGGCCAGCAATGGAATAGTGCACTTGATTTCCTCTCCAGGCTCACCGAGAAGGCAGAGGTTGTACCTTCAGACACATTAAATGGCAACAGTTTGCCTACCTGGCGCGCAGGGCAGCTGAATTGGCTGCACCTACCACCAACAGCCGAGACTAATTAAAAAAAAATAGGAACACAAGGCTTTATCGTTGTTTTTTTTACAGAAATGTTTGGCGATTGACGAGAAATGTCCCAGTCGGTCTTCTCCCTGAATTTGCTGCATTGGTGTCCGTGTGGGATGCTACTCCTGTAAGGCCATCAAATGTGTGTCTGTGTGAAAGACGCATAAAAATGAGTGGAGGGGGTCATTAAAGTTACAACTCCTACCTGGTTCATCACAGTTAGGCTGGCTAGTGCCGGGTCCTTTCCTGGTCCCTGCTCTCTCCTGCCCCCTGCTGTCCACACACCAGCAATGTCCTGTAGAACCGTGGCACTGCAGGGCTCTGTATTGACCCTGCTCATCGCACTCAGGCACAAAGACCCCCGGGATAGGGTACCCCTCAGGACTGATCGTCTGGACACTGTCTTTATGCTGCTCACAGTGAGTCTTGGCCCTCTCAGGAAGATCTGTAGAGACAGGTAAGGGGTTAAACTAGGGAACCGATCAACCCAATCATACATTGCTATTCGCCCAAGCCTCCCCAGCTTCCCTTTCACCCAAATCCAGACAGCAGATGTTCTGACAGAGCTGCAAAACCTGGACCCGTACAAATCAGCTGGGCTAGACAATCTGGACCCTCTCTTT
This sequence comes from Oncorhynchus masou masou, assembly GCF_036934945.1. NCBI lineage: Eukaryota > Metazoa > Chordata > Actinopteri > Salmoniformes > Salmonidae > Oncorhynchus > Oncorhynchus masou. Next base: position 45,487,566 of record NC_088243.1, read on the forward strand.
CCAAAACAATCCGCCGCCATTGTTGCAACCCCTATTACCAGCCTGTTCAACCTCTTTCGTATCGTCCAAGATCCCTAAAGATTGGAAAGCTGCCGCGGTCATCCCCTCTTCAAAGGGGGTGACACCCTAGACCCAAACTGTTACAGACCTATATCCATCCTGCCCTGCCTATCTAAAGTCTTCGAAAGCCAAGTTAATAAACAGATCACTGACCATCTCGAATTCCACCGTACCTTCTCCACTTTGCAATCAGGCTTCCGAGCCGGTCACGGGTGCACCTCAGCCACGCTCAAGGTACTAAACGATATCATAACCGTCATCGATAAAAGACAGTACTGTGCAGCCGTCTTCATCGACATGGCCAAGGCTTTCGACTCTATCAATCACCGTATTCTTATCGGCAGACTCAATAGCCTTGGTTTTTCTAATGACTGCCTCGCCTGGTTCACCAACTACTTTGCAGACAGAGTTCAGTGTGTCAAATCGGAGGGCATGTTGTCCGGACCTCTGGCAGTCTCTATGGGGTACCACAGGGTTCAATTCTCGGGCTGACTCTTTTTTTATTTTATTTTTTATTTTTGTACCTTTATTTTACTAGGCAAGTCAGTTAAGAACAAATTCTTATTTTCAATGACAGCCTAGGAACAGGAACAGTGGGTTAACTGCCTGTTCAGGGGCAGAATGACAGATTTGTACCTTGTCAGCTCGGGGATTTGAACTTGCAACCTTTCGGTTACTAGTCCAACGCTCTAAACACTAGGCTACCCTGCCGCCCCAGGTATATATCAATGATGTCGCACTTGCTGCGGGCGATTCCCTGATGCACCTCTATGCAGATGACACCATTCTGTATACTTCTGGCCCTTCCTTGGACACTGTGCTATCTAACCTCCAAACGAGCTACAACACTCCTTCCGTGGACTCCAACTGCTCTTAAACGCTAGTAAATCCAAATGCATGCTTTTCAACCGTTCGCTGCCCGCACCCGCCCACCCTACTAACATCACCAAACTTACCCTAGTAAAACTGACGATCCTCGACTTCGGCAATATCATCTACAAAATAGCTTCCAACACTCTACTCAGCAAACTGGATGCAGTCTATCACACTGCCATCCATTTTGTTACCAAATCACCTTATATCACCCACCACTGCGACCTGTATGCTCTAGTCGGCTGGCCCTCGCTATATATTTGTCGCCAGACCCACTGGACCCAGGTCATCTATACGTTGATGCTAGGTAAAGCTCCGCCTTATCTCAGTTCACTGGTCACGATAACAACACCCACCCGTAGCACACGTTCCAGCAGGTATATCTCACTGATCATCCCCAAAGCCAACACCTCTTTTGGCCCGCCTTTCCTTCCAGTTCTCTGCTGCCAGTGGCTGGAATGAATTGCAAAAATCGCTGAAGTTGGAGACTTATTTCCCTCACCAACTTTAACATCAACTATCTGAGCAGCTAACCGATTTCTGCAGCTCTACATAGTCCATCTGTAAATAGCCCACCCAATCTACCTCAACCCCATACTGTTTTTATTTATTTACATTTCTGCTCTATTGCACACCAGTATCTCTACTTGCACATCATCATCTGCTCATTCATCACTCCCGTGTTAATCTACTAAATTGTAACTATTCGCTCCTATGGCCTACCTCCTCATTCCTTTTGCACAGAATGTATACAGACTTTCTTTTGTCTACTGTGTCATTGATTTGTTTATTGTGTTATTGGCTTGTTTATTGTTTACTCCATGTGTAATTCTGTGTTGTTGTCTGTGTCACACTGCTTTGCTTTATCTTGGCCAGGTCGCAGTTGGAAATTAGTACTTGTTCTCAACTAGCCTACCTGGTGAAATAAAGGTGAAGTAAAATAAAAAATAGGTTGTGGTGGTACTTCCGGTACAAAATACTAACTTGGTAAAACTAAATGTTAAAAAATGACCACATATGTCAAAGCAATGGATTATACCTTAATTCTGGTAGTAAATGTCTATGCTCAAGCCTTGAGTCAAGGTGTTTGCTTTATTATCGTGTATTACATGTGGTAACTTGCTAGGTATTGTCTTTGTTAGCTAGCCCAAAAGCTAGCAGAGTTGCGTTAACTGGAGCTCGCCAACAAGTTAACTGGCTAGGTAAAATTTAAATGGGGATAGGGAAAACTTTTTACGTCGCCCAAATGGCAACTTAATTAGCTAGCTACGAAAAGATCGATAGCTTGTGTTCAGCGACCAGTTAAAATCCAGTATTCCTTACCAAGCTTGCTAGCTTCAGTTAGCTTGTCAGCTAGCTACCGCTAGTAAATTTAGTAACATTCGTCTATGGGAAGGCTAGTGGAGATAGGGATTTGCAGTTTTTTGGCTTATGATGTTCCAGAAATCTACACACTATGCACCACAGTTAAGTATAACAAAGCAAACGGGCTCAAGGAATATATTGAGCTTGAACATATGCCATTGGTAATTAAAGGTATACAGTATAGTCTAAAAAAAATCAGTTTTTACATATTTTGGTATGTTTTTACATTTTACAATATGTGCATCTCCACATGCAATTCGTAACAAAAGTAATGCTGCAACAACCGATTTTGCGAGTGGCCATGGGATTGGTCAAAATCTAGTATAGTGTATGGTCGATAGTACAACACCTAGCGACCTTGTCAACAGGTTTGGGACACTTAGTGTAATAACTTAGGCATTGGACTGACATGTGTTTGAGTCCCAGTCCCTGAATTTGCTGCATTGGTGTCAGTGTGGGATGCTACTCCTGTAAGGCCATCAAAAGTTTGTCTGTGTGCAAGACACATAAAAATCAGCAGAGCGGGTCATTAAAGTTAAAACTCTTACCTGGTTCATCACAGTTAGGCTGGCCAGTACCGGGTGGTTTCCTGGTCCCTGCCCTCTCCTGCCCCCTGTTGTCCACACACCAGCAGTGTCCTGTAGAACTGTGACACTGCAGTGCTCTGTACTGACCCTGCTCATCACACTGGGGTAAAAAACCCTCCACGATGGAGTACCCCTCAGGACCGGTTGTCTGGACACTGTCTCTATGGTGTTCACATTGAGTCTTAGGCCTCTCAGTGTGATCTGTAGAGACAGGTAAAGGGTGCTCAGACACACACGCACATACAGAGACACAATTCTCTTAGTTGTTGTGCCAACTTAAATACTTATAGTAAGTTGAATTTAAAATGTTTATGTGGCACAGATTCAACTCAATGAGGAGTCAAACCAACTTTATTTTTTAAAGTTATGATAACAAATTAACTTTCCCAGTGTGCTCTACTTAAAAATATATCTGTGTTTATTCATGTACATTGAGTGATTGATTGATTAATCTTATGCTACACAAATATCAAATACATACATTTTTCTAAAGTAATCCAATCATTTAGTTTGAACTTTTGCATCTGTTAATGAAATGGTTGTTCCAGTTAAAATGGCTTAGGTCTCCTCCCACTGTTCCTAACCCTGGCAGTCATTATGAATGCAGGATGTGGGTGAATACAAATTTAAAAACTGTTGGATGTCTTAAGTCTGGGTGGATTCCAATAGAAATTAAATTTCACGGCCTCCCCAGTTGACGCAGCGGTCTAAGGCCCGGCAGTGCTTGAGGCGTCACTACAGATCCGGGTTCAATCCCGGGCTGTGTCACAGTCAGCAGCAACCGGAAGACAAATGAGGCAACGCACAATTGGCCCAGCGTCGTCCGGGTTAGGGGAGAGTTTGGCCGGCCGGGATGTCCATGTTGCATCGCGCTCTAGCGACTCCTGTGGAAGGCCGGGGGCATGCACGCTGACACGGTCGTTTCCTCCGACACATTGGTGCGCCTGGCTTCTGGGTTAAGAGAGCAGTGTGTCAAGAAGCAGTGTGGCTTTCAGAGGACGCATGGCTCTTGACCTTCGCCTCTCCCAAGTCCGTACGGGAGTTGCAGCGATGGGAAAAGAATGTAACTACCAATTGGAAATCACAAAATTGTGGAGAAAAAGGGGTAAAATTAAAAAATAAAATGTACAATTCACTTTGCAAGCCTGCATAATGTAGGGTAGGGTTGCAAAATGATGGCAATTTTCCAAGGTTTTACAGAAATCCTGGATGGAAAATTCCTGGAAATCCTTCAAACAGAATTTTGCAACCATACTTGCAGACCTGATGTGGCCTGTAAATGATGAGTTTCAGGCCACTGTATTAGGGTAAAGCTAGGCCTCATAATAAAGGCCTTATGAGATAGCTAATGCACAGTTGTCGGAGTCATTAAAACTCGTTTTTCAACCACTCCACAAATGTCTTGTTAACAAACTATAGTTTTGGCAAGTCGGTTAGGACATCAAGTAATTTTTTAAACAATTGTTTACAGACATATTATTTCACTTATAATTCACTGTATGAGAATTCCAGAGGGTCAGAAGTTTACATACACTAAGTTGACTGTGCCTTTAAACAGCTTGGAAAATTCCAGAAAATGATGTCATGGCTTTAGAAGTTTCTGGTAGGCTAATTGACATAATTTGAGTCAATTGGAGGTGAACCTGTGGATGTATTTCAAGGCCTACCTTCAAACTCAGTTCCTCTTTGCTTGACATCATGGGAAAATCAAACGAAATCAGATAAGACCTCAGAAAAAAATGGTAGACCTCTTCAAGTCTGGTTCATCCTTGGGAGCAATTTCCAAATACCTGAAGGTATCACGTTCATCTGTACAAGCAATAGTATGCAAGTATATACACCATGGGACAACGCAGCCGTCCTACCGCACAGGAAGGAGACGCGTTCTGTCTCCAAGAGATGAACGTACTTTGGTGCGAAAAGTGCAAATCAATCCCCGAACAACAGCAAAGGACCTTGGAAAGATGCTGGAGGAAACAGGTACAAAAGTATCATCAGGTACAAAAGTCAGCATCATGTTGTGGGGGTGCTTTGCTGCAGGAGGGACTGGTGCACTTCACAAAATAGATGGCATCATGTGTAGGAAAATTTGGTGGATATATTGAAGCAACATCTCAAGACATCAGTCAGGAAGTTAAAGCTTGGCCGCAAATGGGTCTTCCAAATGAAGAAGGACCCCAAGCATACTTCCAAAGCTGTGACAAAATGGCTTAAGGACAACAAAGTCAAGGTATTGGAGTGGCCATCACAAAGCACTGACCTCAATCCTATCGAAAATTTGTGGGCAGAACTGAAAAAGCGTGTGCGAGCAAGGAGGCCTTACAAACCCGACTCAGTTACACCAGCTCTGTCAGGAGGAATGGGCCAAAATGCACCCAATTTATTCTGGGAAACTTGTGGAAGGCTACACAAAAGGTTTGACCTAAGTAAAACAACTACCAAAAACTAATTGAGTGTATGTAAACTTCTGACCCACTGGGAATGTGATGAAAGAAATAAAAGCTGAAATAAATCATTCTCTCTGCTATTATTCTGACATATACTTAAAATAAAGTGGTGATCCTAACTGTTCTAAAACAGGGAATTTTTACTAGGATTAAATGTCAGGAATTGTGAAAAAACTGAGTTTAAATGTATTTGGCTAAGGTGTACGTAAACTTCCGACTTTAATTATAATGATAACATTTGCCTAGGAACTCACTTGGTGGAGGCAAAAAGACTGAAAATTAATGAGTTTAACAACCATGTCTCTGTTTCTAACAAATACAGTTATTGGGTGGTAACTTTCCAAATTATATTGCAGGCATGCCTTAGTGGGGGCATTAATCAACATTTTCAAGTTGATACAACTTAAATGTGGACGACCTACAGGGTCACAGTGACTATCGGTTTGAGTAATAACTACAAAATCACTTCATGTAACTGTACTCAGATATACTTAGTGCAACAGTTTTTTTAAATGGAGTAATGACAGCACATTGGGGTTTGCAGTGAGGGAATAGGGGAGAGAGGGCCGGGGACACTGCTGTCTTGGGCCGATCAACTACGTAAACGTGTCTCATGTCTCAACCGCTCTCTGCTCTCTGAGCTCTAGGCTAAAGCCAATACAGAGGAAGACAGCACGCTTCTGAACTTTTGCTATTTCAGTGTAGTTAACTAACAGCTGTGTGTTTACTGATTATATTTGAGTTAAGGCTAATTGATCCAATTAAGGTCATCTGTTTTCCACATTTTTTTGTAAACTTAGTTACATTTGAGTAATGGTAAATTATCGTTTTTAAGTAAGGTGGATTTGACTAAACTCAAGCCTTTCAAGTACTGCAACTTATACTTATTAAGTGACTGACTTAAAAAAAGATTGTCGTGTTCACTTCACCATATATATATTTAATTTAACTAGTGTTTTTATGTATAGAGAAATCATAAAGTCAGCTATTTAAGTTTCCTAAATTATTTTCGTTGAGGCAAACAGTTTTCTAAAAAATTTGAGAAGCCAGAAGTTATCCAGTGTGGAAATCAGCCCGATATTGCTGTTTTCTTTGAGCATTGCTGTGTCTACTTAGTTGAAATCACCAATGAGCCATCGGAAAGTGTAGATATAACATGGATTCCAGTAGGCAAAACCATCTGCCAAGAGAGAAACACCTCGACCTTTTGAAAAACCTGTTTCTAGGGGGTGTCAACACTTAACTGGTGTTTCCTTGACACCGAGGCCTCTCACTCTCCCTGACAACTTTGTGGATGAAAACCCCCATCTGATGAGTGGTCCCATCCACACTTCCCTCTCAGGGTCAAAAAAAAAAAAGTTTTATTTTTATTTTCCCCAAGTCCTTCAAAAGCTGTGTTGAATCTGTCGTGGCATCTGGAAGTTTGTACCACTGGTATAGTATGTTTAATGAGGCAATTACTGCTTCTCTCAGAAAAATAAGCACTTACAGACAATGTAGACATATCGTATATGAGGTTCAAGAGAGAGGGAGATCGTCGCTGGATGGTTTTAATATGTAGGATTATAATAGAAAGTGTCTAGATGAATATGTCAACAGGTTTCGCCAAAGAGTAAATGTGACTAGTTTCAGGAAACTAGGCGTATATCGCGTGTCACTACTTCACAGGAGCGGCATTTGAACGTAAACTTTTTTTAAATTCAAAATGCGTTTTTTTTGGCAGATATGCCTTTTGGAACATGTGAACTTTCATGTGCCTTAATAACAAACTTGTATGCCATCTGTAAATACGAATACAATTGTTAAATTACGAGCCTAGTTAGTTTAGCCACGGAAAAAGAAAGGAACCTACCCGCTAGCCATGATTGGCTGAGATAATTTGATCATCAAAATTTGATCATATGCCTCCCTACACTGGCTTCCTGTTAAGGCAAGGGCTGATTTCAAGGTTTTACTGCTAACCTATAAAGCAGTACATGGGCTTGCTCCTACCTATCTTTCCGATTTGGTCCTGCCGTACATACCTACAGGTACGCTACGGTCACAAGACGCAGGCCTCCTAATTGTACCTAGAATTTCTAAGCAAACAGCTGGAGGCAGGGCTTTCTCCTATAGAGCTCAATTTTTAAGGAATGGGCTGCCTACCCATGTGAGAAACGGAGACTCAGTTTCAACCTTTAAGTCTTTACTAAAGACTCATCTCTTCAGTGGGTCGTATGATTGAGTGTAGTCTGGCCCAGGAGTGTGAAGTTGAATGGAAAGGCTCTGGAGCAACGAACCACCCTTGCTGTCTCTGCCTGGCCGGTTCCCCTCTCTCCACGAAGATTCTCTGCCTCTAACCCTATTACAGGGGCTGAGTCACTGGCTTACCGGTGCTCTTCCATGCCGTCCCTAGGAGGGGTGCATTACTTGAGTGGGTTGAGTCACTGACGTGATCTTCCTGTCTGGGTTGGCGCCCTCCTTGGGTTGTGCCGTGGCGGAGATCTTTGTGGGCTATACTCGGCCTTGTCTCAGGATGGTAAGTTGGTGGTTGAAGATATCCCTCTAGTGGTGTGGGGGCTGTGCTTTGGCAAAGTGGGTGGGGTTATATCCTGCCTGTTTGGCCCTGTCCGGGGGTATCATCGGATGGGGCCACAGTGTCTCCTGACCCCTCCTGTCCAGCCTCCAGTATTTATGCTGCAGTAGTTTGTGTCGGGGCGCTAGGGTCAGTCTGTTATATCTGGAGTATTTCTCCTGTCTTATCCCGTGTCCTGTGTGAATTTAAGTATGCTCTCTCTAATTCCCTCTTTCTTTCTCTCTCTCGGAGGACCTGAGCCCTAGGACCATGCCTCAGGACTACCTGACATGATGACGCCGTGCTGCTGCTCCAGTTTCAACTGTTCTGCCTGCGGCTATGGAACCCTGACCTGTTCACAGGATGTGCTACCTGTCTCTCTAGAGACAGCAGGAGCGGTAGAGATACTCTCAATGATCTGCTATGAAAAGCCAACTGACATTTACTCCTGAGGTGCTGACTTGTTGCACCCTCTACAACTACTGTGATAATTATTATTTGACCATGCTGGTCATTTATGAACATGTGAACATCTTGGCCATGTTCTGTTATAATCTCCAACTGGCACAGCCAGAAGAGGACTGGCCACCCCTCATAGCCTGGTTCCTCTCTAGGTTTTTTCCTAGGTTTTGGCCTTTCTAGGGAGTTTTTCCCAGCCACTGTGCTTCTACACCTGCATTGCTTGCTGTTTGGGGTTTTAGGCTGGGTTTCTGTACAGCACTTTGAGATATCAGCTGATGTAAGAAGGGCTATATAAATTGATTTGATTTGATGGGCTGGACATGCCGAGAGATGAGTTTGGATTGGTCTGCCATGTTATGTCTATAACATGAGCTGGTCAGGATGTGTAAGTAATCCTTTCTAACGCAGCTTTAAAAAAAATATCACGTAGTAGAATTGCAAAAGTGTTACTCTCCACTTTCTGGAGGACCGAGTTTTGAAATCAGTCGAATGCCCGGTGGAATTAGAGTATGATAGCTAACGAAATGGAGAAAATTATGGCATTTGATTGCACATATGCAGAGGGAGTCAAAGAGGACACACAGAAGTCTGTTTTATAAAACACCTGTCTCCGGATTACATCTTCAAACTAAGGGCAACCATGGCATACGTGACAAAGAAGGAGAAGCGTCCATCCACGGGTAAGATAGTCTAGCTAGCTACATTTTCAGATATTATACATTTCATTTAGCCAGAAAGTCGTTCTCATTTCAAGTTAAAGCGTACTGTTAGCTAGCTAGCTAATGTTACATGTATGATCTGTGTAGTAATATTATTCGGATCTCAGAGCCATTTGCATTGCTAGTTATAGCCTTATGTTAGCTAACTAGCAGACATTGAACCTGGTTGGTTAGCTACCTGCAGATTCATGCAGGGTATTAACATTATGAGTTGTGATTATGGTTCATAGTTTAGCTAGCTACATGTCTAAACAAAAGACTTCACTATGCAAGTAACCATTTTACTACACCTTCTATGTATGTGTTTACCAGAGATGGTATTGTGAAGAACAAAATGACCTGCACCAAAGTGAAATTAGGATATAACTTTCGGCCAACAAGACAATGTCCAAGTTCTAATATTCTCCGGTAGAATGCCCTGCTTCTATTTTGTCACACTCACAACGGTAAACTATTTTCTATAATTGGCTCGCCATTACCTTGTAAATAATGATCATGTTGTGAGTTTATTTTCCTGTAATAATGAATACAAATTTGCTAAAGTGAAGATGTCAGCTATATGATATGTTTATTATTTGAACTGGCAAGCCAGCTAACTTAGCATTAGCTAACAAGCTAGAAATGAACCAAAACATTGTTTAGAAAGTTGCTTTTAGTTTCCTGGTTTGCTAGATTGACATATACTAAATTCATTTTTAAACGGATTAGTTTATTGGTGTTAAAATACACTAGCTATTTTGGACCACCAGGCTGCTGATATCATGCAGACTGTAGTTTTTGTGTTTATACTTTTTCATAACGACAATGACAAGTTTGATGTCGGATGACAATAGAATGTCCATGATGTCACTGGGCCAACTGTCGATAGATGTAATATAAACCAGCCTTTCGTCTTGAAATCTTTGGTTGTTTAGTACATGGCCTCACATGTCAATCCTTAAAGAGAAGGGTGGGGCTAAGTGGGGCTAAGGCTTAAGAGGGTGTGAACAATGCTGAATGGGTGTAGACAAATAAGAGCTCTCCAGTAGGTTTACAAAAACATTCAAGGGTCATTTTCTCAAAAGTGAGGCAGCAAGTTTATCAACTTTCAAAGCATATTTACTTTCCCATTGTTCCTCAACTGTAGTGTATGATATAGCATTTTCTAACTCTACTTTTAACCAATGTAAAAAACGCAATTTCAAATTTTGTGCTACATATACCTGAGTTGAGACGGTCAGTCAGAAATATCGACAGTCAAAAGATGGGGGTCAGAAGAGTTTAGGTTTACCAAAAGACAAACTTGATGGGATAACATAACAGTTTAACACAACAAACTGACAATAGATCATACTGGGGACGTAAGATCCAGATGAACATTGAGCCTTTTTACACACAGCAAATCTGACATTGAAGTAAGGCAGATCTTACTTCACAGATTTCCTTAGTGTAAAAAGACCATACACTTCTTCTAGTCTCTACACACCACAGTGTTCCGCGCTTGATCATATTGCCTTTTTCATCAGAGAAAAAATGTGAAATGGTGTAAAATGTTTTACATCAGAGAGAGGCTATTATCAATATTTTCAACTTTGTGTGAAATCGAAAAATTTGCTCAACATTATATATTTTTTAAGTGCTATCTCTTTTAAAAGTGTGTTCAGTATGTGTGTGCATGTGATATGCTGTGTCTGAGCAGGTCTCACCTGGTCTGTCGCAGTTGGTGGGGGGAGTTCTTGGCAAAGTCCTGGTCCCTGCTCTCTCCTGCCCCCTACTGTCCACACACCAGCAGTGTCCTGTGGAGCCATGGCACTGCAGGGCTCTGTACTGACCCTGCTCATCACACTGGGGGACAAAGGCCCCCGGAGCAGGCCGAGGCCCTCGGGGAGACAGCCCACCCTGCAGGCTGTCTCTGTGCTGCTCACACTGTGTCTTAGGGCGCTCCGGATGCCCTGAGAACCATGACACATGGCAAACAAGACCTGAGACAAGATTCAGTACAACTAGCCTAAGTCCCATATCTATGGTGACTCAAAGCTTGTTGGAAGACAGTGCCACTAACTACTAGTCCGAGTGCACATTTTAAGATTTTGAGACAGTGTGGCACAAAAGCTAATCTAGTTTGCTTTGAAGTCTAAGTTTAAATGAGCATCACCATTGCTAGGGACACACTGGAAGCCGTCTCCTTGGAAATCATATTGACACTGGCACTGGAAGGAGCCCAGAGTGTTGGAGCAGGTGGCCTGGGGATGACAGGGCTGAGAGCGGCACTCGTCCAAGTCTGTGGCACAACAAGCATACTGTAGATTCAATCACCAAACATGAGAAATGAGGCCAAGTGGACAATATCATAGAACTGGGATCTGGTGGGAGGGGTCTTTCACCCACTATAGAGCCTTAACTTGAATGTCCACTCTAGTGATTCCAGTTCTATGGCCAACATCAGGAGAGGAGAAAGGGAGGAAGGGGTTAAATAGAAGGTGGTGTTAAGCGGCCTGGAGGCAAATTCCCTAACTTAGTAGCCACGCTAGCCAGGCTTATAAACTGGTACATAACTACACATTTACTTGCCTTGCTTTTCCTCCTCTACTGCTACAATAATGATAACTAAACTGAATTAACATTGAACCAATAGTAGTAATAATACATGGGACTCCCTTTTAATTTTGTGAGTAACCTGCGCTTTGGCTGCCTCTTGTTTGCTAACTACCGTTGATCATTGTGATTTTTTTGTCTTAATAGGATTTCTTGCTAATAGTTTGACCTTTTGGCTGCTGAGTCTTGGTTGCCAAGTGTTAGCATCTCTTTTTACTAACTGCCAGTTTTAAAACTGTGTTTTCCCTACGGATGCACCGCGACCTGGATATTGTTTGTCAGAGGGCCTACAGACATAGGTTCTTGTGCAGAAAATACATACACATCATGGATAAAGATATTGACATGATGTGCTTCACGGAAACCTGGCAGAAGCCAAATGACTTTATGGTGCTTAATCAAGCTACATCACCAGAATATGTGTAACTATAAAAACCTTGCTCTGTGGATCAGGGTGGGCGGCTTGCTGTTATCCGTCATATAGACTTAAAGATTAAAGTCCTTCCAACAGGTATGCCTTTGCTATCAAGTTCCTGTCTCTCCTGGATCGTATCAACATCACACAACATGTGCAGTTTCCCCACACACAACCACTTTGATTATTATTTCACCCTGCTGGGAATCTATGAACATTTGAAGATCTAGAAGAACAATCTGTTCTTACTGGCCATGTACTCTTATAACACACTGCTCTCGGCCAGCTTTCTAATAATTGATTGGATTTACACTACCGTTCAAACGTTTGGGCTCACTTAGAAATGTCCTTGTTTTTGAAAGAAAAGCACATTTTTTTGTCCATTCAAATAACATCAAATTGATAAGAAATACAGTGTAGACATGGTTAATGTTGTAAATGACTATTGTAGCTGGAAACGGCAGATTTTTAATGGAATATCTACATAGGCCCATTATCAGCAACCAAGTTTATCATTTTAAAAGGCTAATTGATCAATAGAAAACCACAGCTAAAAACAGTTGTTCTAATTAAAGAAGCAATAAAAAATGGCCTTCTTTAGACGAGTTGAGTATCTAGAGCAGTGGTTCTCAACCCTGGTCCTGGGGACCCAAAGGGGGTGCACATTTTTGTTTTTGCCCTAGCACTACACACCTGATTCAAATCAACAACTCCTTTTCACGCTTTGATGATTTAAATCAGTTGTGTAGTGCTAGGGAAAAAACACAAATGTGCACCCCTTTGGGTCACGAGGACCAGGGTTGAGAACCACTGATCAAGAGCATCATCATTTGTGGGTTTGATGACAGGCTCAAAATGGCCAGAAACAAAGACCTTTTTTCTGAAACTTGTCAGTCTGTTCTTGTTCTGAGAAATGAAGGCTATTCCATGCAAGAAATTGCCAAGAAACTGAAGATCTCGTACAACGCTGTGTACTACTCCCTGCACAGAACAGCGCAAACTAGATCAACCAGAATAGAAAGAGGAGTGGGATGCCCCAGTGCACAACTGAGCAAGAGGACATGTACATTAGAGTGTTTAGTTTGAGAAACACCAGTCTCAACATCAACAGTGAAGAGGCGACTCCGGGGTGCTAGCCTTCTCGGCAGAGTTGCAAGGAAAAAGCCATATCTCAGACTGGCCAATAAAAAGAAAAACTTAAGACGGGCAAAAGAACACAGACACTGGACAGAGGAACCTAGAAGGCCAGCATCCCGGAGTCGCCTCTTCACTGTTGATGTTCAGACTGGTGTTTGGCAGCTACTATTTATTGACGCTGCCAGTTGAGGACTTGTGAAGTGTCTGTTTCACAAACTAGACACTAATGCACTTGTCCTCTTGCTCAGTTGTGCACCAGGGCCTCCCACTCCTCTTTATATTCTGATTGGAGACATTTCCACCTCCGGAACATCTCCTGACTCCGACCACCTCACGGACCCAGTAGCGAAGCCCCTCATACATGCCTTTGTCACATCATATCTGGACCACTGCAATGGAATCCTATTCAAGTTGTCCAGCAAAGCCTTGGAGCGGCTCCAGTACATCCAGAACTCCACTGCAAGGGTCCTCACACACACACAAACCCAGAACTCCACCCCCACTCTGCACCACCTTCATTGGCTCCCGGTCAACTTCCGCATCACATTCAAGATCCTACTCCTCCTACACGGCCCTCCATGGCCTTTCCCCCTCATACCCCTCCGACCTCCTCCACACAAACATCCTCTCCAGCTGTCTCCGCTCCTCTGACTCTGGACTACTCACCACACCAAAAATAAGACTGTACACCACAGGGGAGTGGGCATTTAGCGCAGCTTCCCCTAAACTCTGGAACTATCTCCCCCCAGCCACCACACAATTCTGACTTTATCGCCACTTTCAAAAACAGACTTAACTCGGCTCTAGCAAAGCTAAGTGTCTTTTCAATTTGAACTTGTTCAATTTCTTGTTATGTTTTTTTCTCTCCAATATATTATTATTATTTAAATTAATGAATGCTATTGATTTGCTAGTCAACTGTAGGTGATAGTGTGGTTACAATGAATAATTTCCTCAGTAAAAATGAAGACAAGGACAAGATAGAGATCTTATCTGGGGAATGTACTGTGCAAGCATAATATTTAAGGGATTGCAGGCAGCAATGGTGAATTGAAAGCAATACCCAGATAGTCTGCAGTTCAGTATAAGTTACAATAGTACAGATCAATCACCTATACAGGTACGTCCGTCAAAGCCAAACTCGTAACCACTCTGGCATTGGCAGCGATGGCTCCCTGGCAGGTTGACACAATGGGCATTGGCACCACACAGGCCAATGCCCTCAACGCACTCATCCACATCTGAGAGAGAAGAGAGAGAAAACAGAACTCTTATGTCACAGTTATAGTATCATCAGACCATTAGTTTGAGTAGATTCTCTGTGGTTCTCTTGGGTTCAGTGGTGTCATTAGGCCTGGGCTTCCGAGGCTTCAGCACCGGATGTTTTTGATCAAACTCCAAACCTTTTTTATATTTCAGATTAATATGAGTTTCCATAACCACACATCACTTGTCCTGTGCAGTATTAAAACATTGTTTTACTGACACATTTTTATGACCAAAAGAAACAATACAATATGCTGCGCTAGGCAGTACCAGGTACTGCAAGAAGCCCCTGGAGTGAGGTGGCGTGTGCTGTGATTGGTCGAGATTTCACAACACAATGGATCTCTCACATCCCTTGACCCCTCATCCACCCCTACAACACCAGTTAGTTTGCTCTGCTGAACAGTATACTCACTGCTGGTTCATGGTGCTATCATCGATAAAGATATTGACCTGATGTGCTTAACAGAAAACTGGCAGCAGCCAAATGACTTAACAGTGCTTAATCAAGCTAAACCACCAGGCTATGTGTAACTACAAAGACTTTGCCATCCTCTTTAATGTGCCTTTCCCCCTAACCAAGTTGAGGCAAAATCGGACCATTACACACAGGAACATAAAGTCTCTCAGAAACAGGCTTCAGACACACAACAGCCCTCATCCTTCTATCCTCTGCCGAGGAGCTTGTGTCTCACTGTGACACACTCCTCTCCCCCAGCCTTATAATAACTGATTGGATTTATACTGAGCTTTTCTACCAACTTAGGTACTCAAAGCACTTTACATAGTAGGGGGAAAATCACCTCATCCGCCACCAATGTGGAACGCCCACCGAGATGATGCACAGCGACCATTTTTGTCCCGGAACTCTCACCACACATCAGCTATCAGGTGGAGAGGTGAGGAGTTATATATGCCAACTTGGAATGAGGGGGATGATTAGGTGGCCATAATGGAATGGGGCCAGGTTGGGAATTTCGCTATGACACCGGGGTTAACACCTCTGCTTATACGATAAGTGCAATGGGATTTTTAATAAACACAGCGAGCTACATTCTTCCCCTGGGCCAGATCTTCTGCCGCCATGGTCTCAACTTCCACTGCTATGCGGATGACACCCAGATTTACATCCACACCAAACCCACTTCTCATCTCCAGGATATAAAAAACTGGATGACATCTAATCTACTCAAACTCAACAGCAATAAAACTGAGGTCATGCTGGAGCCTCCCAAGGCTCTCATCAAAAAAGTGGGTGTCATCCTGGACCCCACTCTCTCCTTCGAGCCTTACATCAAATACATCACCAATTCCTCCTTTTTCCACCTCTGTAACATCTCCCGACTCCGACCATCCCTCACGGACCCAGTAGCGGAGTCCCTCATACATGCCTTTGTCACATCATGTCTGGACTACTGGTGATCAGCAAAGCCTGTAATAGGCTCCAGTACATCCAGAACTCCACTGCCAGGGGTCCTCACACACACCAAACCCTGGGAATGCATAACCCCCACTCTGCACCAACTTCATTAGCTTCCTGTCAAATTCCACATCACCTACAAGATCCTACAAGGCCCTCCATGACCTTGCCACCTCCTCCATACACACATCCCCTCCCGCTGTCTCCGCTCCACTGACTCTGGACTACTTACCATCCCAAAAATAAGACTTCACCACAGGGGACCGAGTATTCAGCGCCGCTTCCCCTAAACACTGGAACTCCCCGCAATTCTGACTTCATCGTCACATTCAAAAACAGACTGAATCACCACCTGTTTGGCAGGTTTCCAATAGTCCAGATCAATTACCTATACAGGTACGCCCATCAAAGCCAAACTTGTAGCCGCTCTGGCATTGGCAGCGATGACTCCCTGGTAGGTTGACACACTGGGCATGGGCACCACACAGGCTGAGACCCTCAACGCACTCATCCACATCTGAGGGAGAAGAGAGAGAAAACAGAACTCTTATGTCACAGTTATAGTATCATCAGACCATCAGTTTGAGTAGATTCTCTGTCCGTTTCCACTACTGAGATCAGACTTAGGTTCAGTGGTGTCATTAGGCCTGGGCTTCTGAGGCTTCAGCCCCGGATGTTTTCGATCAAGCCCCAAACCTATTTAATTTTGTACATTTCAGTCTGATATAAGTTTCCATAACCACACATCACTTGCCCTATGCAGTATAAAAACATGTTTATACTCAGCTGCTTAGAGCAAAACTTTTAGGACAAAAAGAAACAATACAATATTCTGTGCTAGGCAGTACCAGGTACTGCAAGAAGCCCATGGAAAGACGCAGTGCCTGCTGTGATTGGTCGAGATATTACAACACAGTGGACCGCTCACGTCCCTTGAACCCTCCCCACAGCACCGGTGAGATGTCAAGTTCATCACTCAGCAAAATGCCTGTCAGGCAATCAGAGGCTGCAGCATATTAAAGAGCAAATATGGATATTCAGAACTTCATCCGAAAGAGTTCAGGTTGAGCAGCTTGAGGTATCAGTGAATGAGGTGGAGAAAGTTATAGTGCAGTAGCAGCAGCAGTTAGCCTGAGGTTTGCGCAGGGTTGGTGGAAGCTAACTAGTTAGTCTCCCTCAGCATAAAGGTTGGCTAATGCTAATAAGCTAGAGTTAGCACTCGGGATCCTTAAACTATTGGGTGTCAGAGTTATTTAATAGTATATTTATTGAATGGGCAAGCTAAGGATGTTAAGTCATGATATTAGAAAAAGTTTATTTACAGCGAGTGTATTTAATGTGTTTCGCTTCTTTAGCTAGCTTGGCTGGCTAGCCACTCGCTAGCTAGCTGAGACTGAATATAAGAGAGAATGTTTTTCTGACTGAAGCACATATCTTCAGTGACACAGTGCCCACCTGTGGACTGAAGCTGAATTTTACTACAGCATTATATTTAACCCCGTTTAAAATGAGCAATGTTGACGTGGTAAAACAAACTAAATGAATCAGAGGTCTTATAACGCCATTCTACAGGTAAGCATGCTTGGCTCGTGTCTTATTTCGATATAAGCTATGTAACTATTTGCAACAAAAACACTGTTTTTATATTGTTGAAATGATTTAATTTAGCTTTTTTTGTATTACTCTTTTTATTCACTTTGCTACTTACTTTTTCTGTTGTGATTGCATTGTCGAAAGGTTATCCTGCAAGTAACCATTTCAATGCACTGTGTACTCCAGTGCCTAGAGAAAGTATTCATTGACTTATTCCACACTTTCTTGTTACAAACTGAATTCAACATTTATGAAATCTTTTTTTCTCAGCCATCTAAACACAATACATCATAATTACAAAGTGAAAACATGTTTTAGAATGTTTGCAAATTTATTGAAAATTAAATATTTAATTTAATCTCACCTCTGAATCAATACTTTGTAGAAGCACCTTTGGCAGTGATTTCAGGTGTGAGTCTTATTGGTTACGTCTCCACTGAATTTGACAAATTCTTCAACCTCTGTGAAATTGGTTGTTGATCATTGTTAGACACAACCATTTTCAGGTTTAGCCATAGACTTCAAGACGATTTAAGTCAAAACTAACCCGGCCACTCAGTAACATCCTTTGTCTTCTTGGTAAGCAACTCCAGCAAATCCTTGTGTTATAGGTTCTTGTCCTGCTGAAAGGTGAATTAATCTCCCAGTGTCTGGTGGAAAGCAGACAACCAGATTTTTCCTGTACTTAGCTCCATTCTGTTGAATTTTTATCCTGAAAAACTCCCGAGTCCTTAATGACTACAAGCATACACATAACATGATGCAGCCAACACTATGCTTGAAAATATGGAGAATATTACCCAGTAACGCGTTGCATTGGATTTGCCCCAAACATAACACTTTGTATTCAGGACAAAAATACATTTCTTTGCCACATTTTTTGCAGAATTACTTTAGTGCCTTGTTGCAAACCGAATGCATGTTTTGTAATATGTGTATTCTGTTCAAGCTTACTTCTGTTCACTCTGTCAATTAGGTTAGTGTTGTGGAGGAACTATAATGTTGTTGATCCAACCTCAGTTTTATCCAATCACAGCCATTAAACTCTGTAGCTGTTTTAAAATCACCATCGGCGTCATGGTGAAATCCCTGAGCAGTTTATTTCCTTTCCGGCAACTGAGTTAGGAATGACGCCTGTGTCTGTGTGGTGACTGGGTGTATTGATACACCCTTCAGATTGTAATTAATAACTTCACCATGCCCAAAGGGATTTTCAATTTCTGCTTTTATTATTTTTACCCATCTACCAATACATATAGGTGCCCTTCTTGCGAGGCTTTGGAAAACCTCCCTGGTCTTTGGTTGAATCTGTGTTTGAAATTCACTGCTCACCTGAGGGACCATACATATAATTGTATGTGTGAGGTACAGAGATGAGGTAGTCATTCATAAATCATGTTCAACACTATCATTTAAATTCAGGTTGTAATCCAACAAAATTTTGAAAAAGTCAGTGTGTGTCACGTTGTCTAATGATTGGAGACAGGGGAAGGAATACATAATAGGGGGTTTAATTTCTTCCACCCAAACAAAAGAGCGAGGTGGAAACTTCTAAATAATACGTGGGACGAGACCTGTAAAACAAATGCACAATAACACGTATCATGGAAGCCAATATAATAGCACAGGTACTTCCAGGACCAATGAACATGGTTACAATAACCGACAAGGACAATAGGGAACAGAGGGCAGATATATACACATACTAATCAGGGGGAATTGGAACCAGGTGTGCGTAATGAGATAAGACAATCTGGGGTTGGTGGTAATTAATCCAGTTCAGTGACACCTAGAAGGCCGGTGACGTAGACCTCCGGAGCTGGTGAAAGGAATGAGCAGCAGTACCGGAGGGATCCATGACAGTGTGTGAATACTGCCTGAAGGTACTATATACCACGTGTATATGACAAATTAACAAACTTGAACTTAGAATGGAAGTGGGAGGGCAGCCAGAAATAGAGTGGGAAAGAAGGCCAGCTTTGTGGTCAGATGGTAGGTGAAGAAAACATAAAAAATACATAGGCCCTTAAATGATGTGCCCTCAAATGTTATGCCATCTAAAAATCTCACATTAGCTGGTAGAACTGACAATTATAACTTATTACAGTATGTAGGTTCTTATCTGTCACGTTTGGAGTTGTTGGGCTGTTATGCGGACACTTTAATTTTTCTTTACAATTGAGTTGCCCTGGTCGTGTCAGTATACAGTAACTTTAAAGAGCAAATGCCCCTAAAAACCAATCTCTAATTTAGAAAATATTGACATCAATATGAGTCAGAAACATTGAATTTACTGTCAAAATTGACTACAAAGTGTAAATAGGATAATTGTAATGCTTGCGGTAAATCTGGGTTGACTTTGGATAGCCTTTCATAGCCTTAGGGACCATGGGTAAAACCTCAAACCAACTATAAATTGTAGAAATTCAAATGCAAATATTGATAGCATTTAATGAGAACTAAAAGGTGTACATGAAATTGCTTAATTTACATTTAGTAATTTATTGACGATCCCTAACTAGCCCCGGAGATAGGTTACCTAAAGTCAAAGTCAGGTCGCACACTCGTTGACTGAAGCTAATTGACTAAATAATTTTGGGCTAACTCTTCCCAGCTGCGAACACGAGACACCCACATCAAACCACAACCCGAAACACCCAAGCAAGGGCACTGCGTTCATCCACCTCTGGCCTGCTCGCCTCCCTACCATTGAGGAAGTACAGTTCCCGCTCAGCCCAGTCAAAACTGTTCGCTGCTCTGGCCCCCCAATGGTGGAACAAACTCCCTCACGACGCCAGGACAGCGGAGTCAATCACCACCTTCCGGAGACACCTGAAACCCCACCTCTTCAAGGAATACCTAGGATAGGATAAGTAATCCTTCTCACCACCCCCCCTTAATGATTTAGATGCACTATTGTAAAGTGGCTGTTCCACTGGATGTCAGAAGGTGAATTCACCAATTTGTAAGTCGCTCTGGATAAGAGCGTCTGCTAAATGACTTAAATGTAAAATGTAAATGTAAAATGAAACCAACTCACATTTGAATTCAGTCATGGCCGCTAGCATTTCTTAAATCTAAAATTAGGCCAAATCTGGAAGTGCAGTCATTCTTTACAACTAACTAATAACATGTTGCACCTCTACCTTTCTATCTTTCAGATGAGCCAAGGAGGAGAGATGAGTAAAGGCCAGTGGAGCACTTAGAACAGCAGCAGCCAATGGCAAATGGTAGAGAGGATGATTTAGGTGACACAGACACAGGCCCAAAACAAGTTAAGCTACCCCAGTAGCCCCTTGACCAGTTTGGATTGCAAAACTAAAGCGACACGAGTAGAAGAAGAGTATGATATGATGCAGGGAGACACACCACCAGACAAGAGACAGAGACCACAACAGAAGAATAGGTGATTTAGAGAGATACACCAGACAAGACACAGAGACAGCAACAGAAAAATAGGATATGATGAAGAGAGACAACAGAAGAACAGAACAGGCCATAACAGAAGAACATAGACCCACACTACATGTAAATGTTTTTAATGTATGTAAAAAGTATTTTGTCTGTAATGTCTTTTTTGTCAGAACCCAGTAAGACTAGCTGTCACCATCGGCGATCCTAATAAAATCAGAAATCCAAATAAACAAAGGAGACGGCAACAACCAAGAACCTAAGGCAATGTTTTATAACGTGCTGACATAGTTTTACCCACTTCGTATGTATATACTGTATTCAGGTCAAGGCTCATCCCATTGCTAATGTACACAACGTTCCTATTCATATAGAGTCCATACTGTCTATACCCACCATTATATACATGGGTGGGCGTGGGAGGGCATAGGCTGACACACTGGGGAGCCAGGCTCAGCCAATCCGTATGAGGGTTTCCCCACAAAAGGGCTTTATTTTTAGACAGAAATACTCCTATAGAGCTCCATTTTTATGGAATGGTCTGCCTACCCATGTGAGAGACACAGACTCGGTCTCAACCTTTAAGTATTTACTGAAGACTCATCTATTCAGTGGGTTGTATGATTGAGTGTAGTCTGGCCCAGGAGTGTGAAGGTGAACGGAAAGGCTCTGGAGCAACGAACTGCCCTTGCTGTCTCTGCCTGGCCGGTTCCCCTCTCTCCACTGGGATTCTCTGCCTCTAAACCCATTACAGGGGCTGACTCACTGGCTTACCGGTGCACTTCCATGCCGTCCCTAGGAGGGGTGCGTTACTTGAATGGGTTGAGTCACTGACGTGATCTTCCTGTCTGGGTTGGCGCCTCCCCCCCCTTGGGTTGTGCCGTGGCAGAGATCTTTGTGGGCTATACTCGGCCTTGTCTCAGGATGGTAAGTTGGTGGTTGAAGATATCCCTCTAGTGGTGTGGGGTCTGTGCTTTGGCAAAGTGGGTGGGGTTATATCCTGCCTGTTTGGCCCTATCCGGGGGTATCATCGGGTGGGGCCACAGTGTCTCCTGACCCCTCCTGTCTCAGCCTCCAGTATTTATGCTGCAGTAGTTTATGTCGGGGCGCTAGGGTCAGTCTGTTATATCTGGAGTATTCCTCCTGTCTTATCCGGTGTCCTGTGTGAATTTAAGTATGCTCTTTCTAATTCTCTCTTTCTCTCTCGGAGGACCTGAGCCCTCGGACCATGCCCCAGGACTACCTGGCATGATGACTCCTTGCTGTCCCCAGTCCACCTGGCAGTGCAGCTGCTTCAGTTTCAACTGTTCTGCCTGCGGCTATGGAGCCCTGACCTGTTCATCGGACGTGCTACCTGTCCCAGACCTGCTGTTTTCAACTCTCTAGAGACAGCAGGAGCGGTAGAGATACTCTCAATGATTGGCTATGAAAAGCCAACTGACATTTACTCCTGAGGTGCTGACTTGTTGCACCCTCGACAACTACTGTGAGTATTATTATTTGACCATGCTGGTCATTTATGAACATTTGAACATCTTGGCCATGTTCTGCTATAATCTCCACCCGGCACAGCCAGAAGAGGACAGGCCACCCCTCATAGCCTGGTTCCTCTCTAGGTTTCTTCCTAGGTTTTTGCCTTTCTAGGGAGTTTTGTTCTTGTTCTGATATTTCTTTATTTTTGGGGATTTACTGTACAGTGGGGCAAAAAAGTATTTAGTCAGCCACCAATTGTGCAAGTTCTCCCACTTAAAAAGATCACAGAGGCCTGTAATTTTCATCATAGGTACACTTCAACTATGACAGACAAAATGAGAAAAAAAATCCAGAAAATCACATTGTAGGAATTTTAATGAATTTATTTGCAAATTATGGTGGAAAATAAGTATTTGGTCACCTACAAACAAGCAAGATTTCTGGCTCTCACAGACCTGTAAGGGGCTCCTCTGTCCTTCACTCGTAACCTGTATTAATGGCACCTGTTTGAACTTCAGTATAAAATATAAAAGTATAAAAGACACCTGTCCACAACCTCAAACAGTCACACTCCAAACTTCACTATGGCCAAGACCAAAGAGCTATCAAAGGACACCAGAAACAAAATTGTAGACCTGCACCAGGCTGGGAAGACTGAATCTGCAATAGGTAAGCAGCTTGGTTTGAAGAAATCAACTGTGGGAGCAATTATTAGGAAATAGAAGACATTCAAGACCACTGATAATCTCCCTCGATCTGGGGCTCTACGCAAGATCTCACCCCGTGGGGTCAAAATGATTACAAGAACGGTGAGCAAAAATCCCAGAACCACACAGGGGGACTTAGTGAATGACCTGCAGAGAGCTGGGACCAAAGTAACAAAGCCTACCATGAGCAACACACTACGCCGCCAGGGACTTAAATCCTGCAGTGCCATACATGTCCCCCTGCTTAAGCCAGTACATGTCCAGGCCCGTCTGAAGTTTGCAAAAAGCATTTGGATGATCCAGAAGAAGATTGGGAGAATGTCATATGGTCAGATGAAACCAAAATAGAACTTTTTGTTAAAAGCTCAACTCGTCGTGTTTGGAGGACAAAGAATGCTGAGTTGCATCCAATGAAAAACATACCTACTGTGAAGCATGGTGGTGGAAACATCATGCTTTGGGGCTGGTTTTCTGCAAAGGGACCCGGACGACTGATCCGCGTAAAGGAAAGAATTAATGGGGCCATGTATCGTGAGATTTTGAGTGAAAACCTCCTTCCATCAGCAAGGGCATTGAAGATGAAACGTGGCTGGGTCTTTCAGCATGACAATGATCCCAAACACACCGCCCAGGCAACAAAGGAGTGGCTTCGTAAGGAGCATTTCAAGGTCCTGGAGTGGCCTAGCCAGTCTCCAGATCTCAACCCCATAGAAAATCTTTGGAGGGAGTTGAAAGACTGTTGCCCAGCAACAGCCCCGAAACATCACTGCTCTAGAGGAGATATGCATGGAGGAATGGGCCAAAATACCAGCAACAGTCTGTGAAAACTTTTGTTATTGACCAAATACTTATTTTCCACCATAATTTGCAAAATAATTAATTAAAAATCCTACAATGTGATTTTCTGGATTTTTTTCTCATTTTGTCTGTCATAGTTGAAGTGTACCTATGATGAAAATTACAGGCCTCTCATCTTTTTAAGTGGGAGAACTTGCACAATTGGTGGCTGACTAAATACTTTTTTGCCCCACTGTATGTGTGTTGTTAGGTATCCTGCTAGAAAAATAAGCATTTCACTACACATGCCATAACATCTGAAAAATATGTGTAAGCGACCAATACGATTTGATTTTGACAGCAACAGACAAGACACAGTGAAAGTGACAGAGGAGGACAGGTGGGGAGAGAACAGAGGTGTGTTGAGCACACAGTAGACTGTATCACTTCAAGCTCTGCTATATATTCTAATTAGTTCTATTTATTTGCACCAAAAACATGTAAATTACTGGTGAAGTGAATAAGCCTGTGAAATTACTATTAAAACAATTGTTTACTTTTACACTTTTTACAACCAGGACAGGATGAGAGAGGAGGGTAGACAAGAAACAGCAACACAGAGTACTAAAAGACAGCAACAGAAGGCAGACAAGAGAGACAGCAACAGACGACACACAGAAAATGATGGGGAGAGGCAGAAGAGGGGTAAGACTATCACTTAAAACTGCTCTATGGATTCTAATTACACATTGTGTGTGTGTGTGTCAGAGTACTGTGGGATTCTTTAATCAGTTTGAACGTGTCAGAGTCTGTGTTTTACGTTGTTGAGTGGTCTTTGGCAATACACTGTATATGTATGTGTTCGAGAGTAGAGAGTGCTCCAGAGTAGAGAGACCACAGGGAGCCTGGATCCCACTTTTGACACTAAACATGTAGCAGGTGGGAAGGTGCAAGTTACCTTGAAAAATATCTAATCGCTCAATGTTCATCTCAAAGTGCACCAAATTCATGCATTTAGCTGTTGAAATTTGGTCAGTTTTTTTGGGGACGGGGGAGAATGCCCCTGGACCTCCCTACTGTTTTTGGGCTAAGCAAGCCCTATATGTCTTCTAATCTTAGAAACTAGCCTTTCTTAAAATAGCCTTTACTTTCTTTCTAAATACTTCAATGTTTGATTGAGTCTGCCTGGATGGGCGGGGTTTGAAATGTTCACATTTGGAACGGTTCCATTGTTTCCATCAGGCCAGGCACGCTCAATTAATCAGAGACAGAGTATTTGAACCCAGGTATCTGGTATTATCTGCCTGCCCTAAGAAACACAACGTAACCCAGTCCTATAAAGCTCCACTCCACAGGGGAGCCGGGATCCCACAGTTGACACTAAACATTAATTAGTCTGACATTTGTTTAAGAGCCATTACTGGTGTCCTGGTGAATGTAAAGAAGGCTCTGTGCATGGCGCCTTGAGACATGGGATATAAACTATGCACTGCAATCACGGCTGTTTGTGATGACAGCGGGAGGCTGGTGGGTGAAGGCTCCGCGCCACACCTCGTGAGAATGGGGCCTTGGAGCCCCAAGGGCAGCTGGGAGTTGATGAGGGTGGTCGTAGCGAACGCAGCGTGGGAGCTGGTTTTGATCATCTGGCTAATGACATTGGAGGCTGGACCCCCTGTTACCTGCCCTGGAGGGGAGGGAGAGGGGCATTATAACAGGTGACGAAATAACACACTGTCAGATCCCCCTCACCCAACCAACATGAGAGGTGACCTTCGGCAGCCAGGAAATCAGCTCCAGATTCCTCTGCAGTAGAGTGGAGTGGTGGGAATAGGTGAAGGTGAAGGTGAGGTGTGTGCGTGCATACATGCGTGTCAAGAGACAAACCAGAGAGTGGGGTGGGGGGGGGGGGTTACCAAGATTGTTATAGAAACATGCACTCCCTTGCTGTCTAACTCAATTAATTTCAAATAAACTCCTCTCCACTCCTGTCTCCTTCCTCTCCCTCCTCTCTCCTCTTCTCTTCTCTCCCTCCTTCACTCCTCTCCTCCCTACCTCCACTCCCTGCAGATGCAGCCTTGGACTGCGGGGGGGCTTTGGAGAGAGCAGAGAGGAGAGGCATAAGAAGGGAGTATCCAGGACACTCCACTGAGAGTAAACAGTGTCACAGCCCTGTCTCCTCGCTGGATGGATGACTCAGAAGAGGAGAGAGAGAGCGAGACACTTGGTGGGAGAGGGGGATGGAGGGAAATTCCTCTCCACTCCCTAAACAATGCCATCTCAAGTCCCAGAGCCCACATTCCCTTCTCTACTGGCCAGAAACATTGTACCCCAATGCCTTATACTGTACATTTCATCTACTCTTATCCAACCCAATGTTGCCCCATCTCTTTCCACTGCACAGGACCTCTCATGATAACTCCCTCGTGTCAGCTCCTAGCTAGCCATGCAGCTCCTAGTTAGCCATGAGTTCATCAAAGTCAGTAGCTACAATGTGATTGTCATAGAGCTTTTCGTATCAATATGGCACCCATGAAAATGTGAAATCTCAAACATAGTCTGCCAAATGTTCAATAGAGGATCCAGATATTGTTTCTAACCTCTTTGGATTACAACAAAATTAAGTGTACTTGTATTACGTATTGGATCACAAAAATATATATAACTTTTACATTACTGTATAGTTTACCAATAAAATGGTCACAAGTCCTCAACTGGCAGCTTCATTAAATAGTACCCGCAAAACTCCAGTCTCAACATCAACAGTGAAGAGACGACTCCGGGATGCTGGCCTTCAAGCCAGAGTTGCAAAGAAAAACCCATATCTTGCAAAGAAAAACCCATATCGCAGACTGGCCAATATAAAGACAAGATAAAGATGGGCAAAAGAACACACTCCTCTTTCTATTCTGGTTAGAGACAGTTTGCGCTGTTCTGTGAAGGGAGTAGAACAAGATCTTCTGTTTCTTGGCAATTTCTCACATGGAATAGGCTTAATTTCTCAGAACAACAATAGACTGACGAGTTTCAGAAGAAAGGTCTTTGTTTCTGGCCATTTTGAACCTGTAATCGAACCAACAAATGCTGATGCTCCAGAAACTCAACTAGACTAAAGAAGGCCAGTTTAATTGCTTCTTTAACCAGGAAAACAGTTTTCAGTTGTGCTAACATACTTCCAAAAGGGTTTTCTAATGCTCAATTAGCCTTTTAAAGTGATACATTTGGATTAACACAACGTGCCATTGGAACACAGGAGTGATGGTTGCTGATAATGGGGCTCTGTACGCCTATGTAGATATTCCATTTAAAAAAATCAGCCGTTCCCAACTACAATAGTCATTTACAACATTAACGATGTCTACACTGTATTTCTGATCTATTTGATGTTATTTTAATGGACTAAAGAATATGCTTTTCTTTCATAAACAAGGACATTTTTAAGTAACCCCAAACCTTTAAACGGTAGTGTATATGCAAATTTGTTTATGGGGGATTGGAAATTATGCAGACAATTACAATGATGGAAGCTACAATCTATCTGCATTATTAAAGCTGATCTACACCCCCAAAAAATAAAACTATTTTTCAAAAGCTTTGCTCCTTATAACACTTCCATCCCCCAAGACCCACCCCATCCACAGTACCCCTCTCTTACCATAACAGTTGCGCCCGTCGCCCATGTACCCAGTGGCACACTGGCACTGGTACTGCTGGCCCTCTCCGGGCAGACATTGGGCGGTGGTGTCACAGTCATGGGTTCCTGAGTAGCACGGGTTCACCTGGATAGGTTCTGGCGGTTCCATTGAGGAGACAAGGAGCATATCTTTAGTTACAGACCAAGTCAGTTGGGATTTACGGTACCACCTAAAACTAACATATTTTGAAGCCTTAGTATGGCCTAGATTATGAAAAAATGATCTATAAGCAAATTCATACTATGTAAAAAAGGCGTTATAAGACGTACTTACAGCTCACGCTTTGTCACGTGGCCTCTATCGGATGACGACTTAGAATGTATTTGTAAAGCCACTATGAAGCCTTCAAGCCTAAAATTGTTAGTTTATTAACGTGGGACCAACTTAAATGTATGTGATTCAAAGTGCCTTCACGTACCATTTGTTTGTGGTCAATACTGCTTGTTAAGAACAGAAAGGCCCGCACACTGAAAATGCTTCTAATTTACCACCTTTAATGACAACGTTTAGATCCAACACGGGTCTTCATCTGGTCAAGCAGACTGAGTGATCCAGTCTTCAAATATATACATATTTCACCCCACATGATCATTACGCACATGACGCATTGTTGGTGTAGATACAATACAATAAACGTAGGCAGGGCTCTATATTAAACATTTGTGTTCCCAGCACTGGTGATCCCAACTTAAAGTTAGGTGCACAACATAAAATCCAGGAGCACCAGAAGATTTTTTTATTTTTATTGATTGATATAGCATTTATATAGGCCCAATATGCTTTAACTACTTTTGATGAACATGTGCTCTAGAAACTAATATTTAACTTGTGAATTTATTATATTATAAAAAGCTAAAATGTTGATACAAAAGTTTGAGTGATGACGTGCAAAAGATCAGACATTCATTCACTGGTATAATAATTGCTCTTCTAAAGAAGCTACCCCTTTTCCTTTTTTTCTGTGCCCCCAAATGTTTAAATATACATGGTTTATGGTTTATGAACACGGCCTAAAAACAAACTTTTTGGTCCACCAGCCACTGTGGCAGGTAGATCAAATATCTAACCAGCCACTCAGAATTTTTAACCGGGGAATAAATGTATTCGCCATTGTAATACCAAAAACCACAGAAAAACTTTTTTTTTCACTATCAAAATCACACTTGTTTAATAGAAAAAAATAACAACATTAGATGTCCTTATTCCACAACAATGCTTAAACCACACCAGGAAACCCCTTTTGAGGTCTTGGGAAGAAATTACTGACATTTAATCCTAGTAAAAAAATCCCTGTTTTAGGTCAGTTAGGCTCACCACTTTATTTTAAGAATATGAAATGTCAGAATAATAGTTGAGAGAATTATTTTTCAGCTTTTAATTTCTTTCATCACATTCCCAGTGGGTCAGAAGTTTACATACACTCAATTAGTATTTGGTAGCATTGCCTTTAAATTGTTTAACTTGGGTCAAATGTTTTGGGTAGCCTTCCACAAGCTTCCCATAACAAGTTGGGTTAATTTTGGCCCATTCCTCCAGACAGAGCTGGTGTAACTGCGTCAGGTTTGTAGGCCTCCGCTCGCACACGCTTTTTCAGTTCTGCCCACACATTTTCTATGCGATTGAGGTCAGGGCTTTGAGATGGCCACTCCAATACCTTGACTTTGTTGTCCTTAAGCCATTTTGCCACAACTTTGGAAGTATGCTTGGGGCCCTTCTCCATTTGGAAGACCCATTTGCGGCCAAGCTTTAACTTCCTGACTGATGTCTTGAGATTTTGGTTGCTTCAATATATCCACCAGATTTTCCTCCCTCATTATGCCATCTATTTTGTGAAGTGCACCAGACCCTCCTACAGCAAAGCACCCCACAACATGATGCTGCCACCCCCGTGCTTCATTGTTGGGATGGTGTTCTTCGGGTTGCAGGCCTCCCCCTTTTTCCTCCATTTCGCCTAAAAGTCTGATCTTTGTCCCCATGTGCAGTTGCAAACCAGTCTGGCTTGTTTATGACGGTTTTGGAGCAGTGGCTTCTTCCTTGCTGAGCGGCCTTTCAGGTTATGTCGATATAGGACTCGTTTAACTGTGGATATAGATACTTTTGTACCTGTTTCCTCCAGGATCTTCACAAGGTCCTTTGCTGTTGTTCAGGGTTTGATTTGCACTTTTCGACCAAAGTACGTTCATCTCTAGGAGACAGAATGCATCTCCTTCCTGAGCGGTATGATGGCTGCGTGGTCCCATGGTGTTTATACTTGCGTATTATTGTTTGTATGCACCATTGTCTGGAAAGCCTAGACAATGTTGTGCCTGAAAAGCCCAAGAGGGCGGCCGTTTCTGAGATACTGGATCCGGTGCGCCTGGCACCGATGATTAAACCACTTTAAAAAGTTGCATTCTAATGTTCAATCGAACAGTAACTGAATGCCTCGATGCCTGTCCGCCTGCTTTATATAGCAAGCCATGTGACTCACTGTCTGTAGGAGCAATACATTTTCATGGACATGGTGGTGTACCTAATAAACTGACCGGTGAGTGTATATATCATATGTGAAGATTGAAATCCGGAGTTGTGTCTTTAATCTATCCAATGGTGAATGGCAAGTCGACTCGATTCCCTGGAAACCAGACAGAAACAAAAGCATTCCTGGCCTAATTGTACAACCTTATGTACAATTATCCATGTAAGACAAGACACATTCACACACAGCCATGGACCACATGGCAGAGAAGGCAAATAAATACCAGACTACCACACAGAGAGAGAGAGAGAGAGCGAGAGAGAGAGACAGTGAGAGAGACAGAGACAAACACACAGAGAGAAAGAGAGGGACCGAGATAAAGAGAGATAGAGAGGGAGAAAGAGCTGGATGAGTAACCGGATGAGTGCAGGCCAGGGATTCCCCAAAACCACAGATGACTCAGAACACAGAAATATCGAGTTGGAAATAGGAATGTGTATGGGAAGAATTATGAAATGTCCAAATCGTATAGCCAAATAACCACAGTCTTTACATGTCTAAACCCACCATTATTGGATGCGACTATAAGAAATGTGGAGGGTTGACATGGTATGACGATGCAGTGTATGTCTACTGTGTTATGGTAGGAGTATGATGGTGTAAAGGAGATGATGGTTCAGTGAACCACACTCGCATGATGAGTTACCCGAGTTAAGGCTTAAGCTCGGCGGGCTAACGCAATGATATGGTGAGCAAAAGACCCGGGAGACCCAGTCAGTCACAATGGTTCCACATCAAACTGATGAGCAGTGAGTGTTCTAGCATAAAATGGCTTCTGAGCAACAGTATGGGGTGATGTGTACAATGTGAAAGCCCAATATAATAATCCCATTTGAAAACAACTTTTACTGTAGCTGCATTGGCTAACTGTGTCGATACTGGAGGCAAAGGATTTTAACACAGCTGGTGCTCCGCCATAGCCGCTCTGGGCGACCTTGAGGGTCAAAGCACTTGACCTGGCTCGCATGACACGCTTAAAATGGCAGTAAAACACAACAAAAGACACCCCTCACTCTCTTCTCAGTGTTTACGAGCAGGGGGGTCCCTTACACAAGCTTCCTAAAGACACGCTAGGGGGGTTAACTACACTCGTTCTCTCTGATCTTCAATTTTAAAGGGAGAAGACGGGACCCCATTGTGTTTAAAATAAGAAACTTTCCTGGGAAAGAGTCAAAGGGGCCCCAGTATTTAGGGGCCCCTCAAAGGGGCCCCTCGACCAACATTTTCTGTACTGTCCTCTCTCCCTTCACTCCTCCCACTCTTCCCTCTTTACTGTCTCTTCATAGTTTGTGCACATATTATGACAACATTTTGTGACGTTTTTGTTCGGGCACACAACATTTTTTCTGCAGGCAAGCTAAAGTCTGCGCCCCTTCGTCGGTGATTGGTCGACAGTAGGGATTCTTCAATAAAGTCTTTGTTGTCATTCGAGAGATGACTCACTTTCCTATTTTTTCAATGATAAATACTGCAGCAAAAATCTTAGTTAGATGTAACGTCTAAGATCTCCTCAGCAAAAACGTCAAAATGAATGACAAACTCATTCAGTTTGGCTAACCCTTACAAAAAAAGATTGCAGTTACAACTGCAGTAAAAGTGCAGCAACTGCAGTCGACTGTGGTATTGTGGATACAGTAATTGCAGAATAACGGCAGTGTACAAAATTACTACAGACCCGGGTTCATTCCCGGGCTGTGCCACAACCGGCCGTGGCTGGGAGTCCCATAGGAAGGCGCACACTTGGCCCAGCGTCGTCCAGGTTAGGGGAGGGTTTGGCCAGGGGGGCTTTACTTGGCTCATCGCGCTCTGGTGACTCCTTGTGTTGGGCCAGGTGCCCGCGGGCTGACCCCGGTCGCCAGTTGAAATGTGTTTCCTCCGTCACACTGGTGCAACTGGCTTCCGGGTTAAGCATGCCGGGTGTTAAGGAGCGCGGTTAGGTAGGTCATGTTTCGGAGGACGCATGACTCCACCTTTGCCTCTCCCAAGCACGTTGAGAAGTTGCAGTGATGAGACAAGATCGAAATCGGGGAGAAAAGGGGTCAAATTCAACAAAATATATATATAAAAAAAAAACTTATTTTGGACACAGTATTTGCAGCGTACTGCAGTTATACTGCACTCTGACTGCAATATTTTTTTCATAAGGGATGCGCCAGCCGAACAGAAGCACGCTGATGCCTTTATTCCTCTCTCCTTCTCATTTAACTCTTCTCCTTAGTCCTCTTCACTTGCTCTTCTTCCCTCTTTCCGTGCCCCTCATTCTGCCGCTCTCGCTCTCTCTCCTCAATTCTCAGAGACTCTTCCTTCCTTCCCACCCTCTCTCTTTCCCTCCATCCTTCCACAGTCACATTAAAGGCCCAGTTGTCACGACTTCCTCCAAAGTTGGTCCCTCTCCTTGTTCGGGCGGCGTTCGGTGGTCGACGTCACCGGCTTTCTAGTCACCACCGATCCATGTTTCATTTTCGTTTAGTTTTGTCTTCATTATACACACCTGGTTTCCATTCCATAATTAATGTTCCTTATTTAACCCTCTGGCTTCCCTTTCTGTTTTGTGCGTGATTGTCATTGTCATGTGGGTTCGTTCTTTGTGCTCTGGATTTTGTGTTTTTCCTTGTTCGAACATTGCATATATTATTGAGTAAATTCTGATTATTACTCATACCTGTGTCCTGCGCCTGACTCCGCCTTATCCATTCACCTAATCGCCGACACCAGTGCAGTCATAAACGTGATTTCCTGTGTTTGATTTATTTATATTTATATATATATATATATATATATATACACACACACACACGCACACAATGGAGGTTGGAATAATACTGTGAAATTGTGAAAATTATGATAATCCCCTTTAGTGTAAGAGTTGTTTGAAAAGACCGGCTGAAATTTTGGCTTGTTTTGGTGGGATGGAGTTTTGACCTGCCTGATGACATCACCAGTCAGTTAATAGGCCAATAAGAAAGAGAGTTCCAAACCTCTCTGCCAATAACAGCTTCCCCACTCATTCCATTCCCGGTTAGTCCTAGCAAAATTCTTGCCTGAATTTCTTTTATTTCTTTTCGACCATTTTAACTGAAAACAATCAACGTAAGGTACATAAAGGTCGAACACAGCCATTTGTATCTCAATATTAAATCATTACTGGGTAACAATCAAATATCCTACTGTGATTGTGTTCAATTGTTTGTGTTAGTGTGTGCATTTGTGTGACCCTAAAAACAAACTAAATGTAAGAACGGGCAAAGGAATTGGGAGGGGAGGAGGAAGGACAATGGCTGCATTTTACTTCAACAATTTCTGGATGATTTGAAGAGCACCATGGGCCCTGGCCAAAAGTAGAGCACTATATAAGGGTATAGGATGCCATTTAGGGCTACAGTCCATCACAGCCATGACAGTCAGTTCATCCCAATCCACAATCATGACTCACTCAGCCAGAGTAATTACATGTATTGTACCCAAGAACTCCCAGACAGCACCAGCTGCCCCCCCCCCCCCCCCCAACGCTAGACCCCCACACACAGCTGGTTTGGCCCCCATGTCCTCCAGCCCCCCTCCTTCCCTGTGATCGGAGCTCTCTCCTGGGGCATCGGAAACATGGTATCGCTCCCGGGTCTCTGCTCTGGTTCCCATGACATCACTCCTTAGCTATCCCTCACGAACCCCCCCCTTCCTGTAAATCTGTCATTGGAAGGGATATTATTTCCCAGAGAGCAGCAGAGATTAACAATAACCCCCCTTCCTCTAGCACTGACATCCCCCTCCGCATGACAGCTCATCGCAATACAGCTTTCCACTGATGGGGTTGAGTTAAATACTAGTGTGTATGTGTATGTGTGTGTGTATGTGTGTCCGTGGTGTAAGTGTGTGCATGTCCGTGCATCTGTGTGTGAGTGCATCTCCCTCTTCCTCCATCGCACTGGAGGCCTGTCCGTTCAAAACATTTCAGTGTAAGCGTCTTACAATATTGCTTAAGACAAAGAAGACGAACGGCTTTTCAAAAGAGGGTAGCATTACAGAGAAGCAAGACTCTCACAGACGCAGGTGCTGCCGCAGCAAACCTCCTCCCCTCGGATTTCCTTATATCTTTCATACAAATGGACCGCGTCAGCCTCAAGTGTGTGGGAAGGGAGGATGAGGAATAATAGGATGAGGAGGATGGTGAGGTGAAAGGGGTACAGGTTGTCCTTGAGGAACATGAGGCCACGGCCTCAGATGGGACCTCAGCGGAGGCGCACGCTAACCTCACACTCTCTATGAGGGGGGATGGGAGAAAGATGCAAGGAGACATATCCCAGACTCACCCTGTCTTCACCGGTGTGAATGAGTGATGTAAAGGAAGGGGGGGGTGAACTGTGTGTGTACTCAGTGTGTATGAGTAACCTCATCTCTGGAACTTGAAAGCACTGTAACTGGGTTGACGTCGCAACAAGCTCATTTCTGTTACAACCGTGAACAAACCTTGACCCAAACGGGTACCATAAAGACATACATCTTTACTGACTCTAGCCTTACCGCTGCGGAGACCTAGCTTAAGCATGTAGCTATTTTATGGGGGAAGAAATCAAGTGAGAAATCAAGTGTGATCCACATGTCTAGATGGGTTTTAGTGCTTGGATTTATCGCACATAGGGGAGTGATTTCCTAACTGATTTGTTTTTTACACTGACAATGAGTCTGGCTCTGTACACGCTGGGCTGTATTAAAGGCATGCAGCCATGTCTGCCAAAGCCATAGTAGTCTGCATCACAAATCTGACCTTACTCCCTACGTAGTGCACCACTTTTGACCAGTAGTGTAAAGTACTTAAAATATTTTTTACTTAAGTCGTTTTTGGTGGTATCTGTACTTTACTATTTATATTTTTGACCACTTTTACGTCACTACATTCCTGAAGAAAATAATGTACCACTTTACTCCATACATTTTCCCTGACACCCAAAAGTACATTTTGAATGGCTAGCAGGACAGGAAAATGGTCAAATTCATGCACTTATCAAAAGAACATCCCCGGTCATCCCTATTGCCTCTGATCAGGTGGACTCACTAAACATAAATACTTCATTTGTAAATTATGTCCGAGTGTTGGAGTGAGCCCCTGGTTATCTGTAAATAAAAAAAAACAAGAAAATTGTGCTGTCAGGTTTGCTAAATATAAGAAATTTGCATGTACTTTTGATATTTAAGTATATTTAAAACCAAATACTTGTAGACTTTTACTGAAGTAGTATTTTACTGGGTGACTTTCACTTTTACTTGAGTCATTTTCTATTAAGGTATCTTTACTTTTACTACAGTATGACATTTGGGTACTTTTTTTGACCAGAGCCCTATGGGCCCTGGTGGAAAGTAGTGCACTCTATAGGAAATAAAGTGCCATTTGCGACACAAACCTATATATGCTTCACTGAATTATGGATCGTTGTCTAGTTTCTACTGGCTGTCGGAAACCTGAGGCAGGTGGCTTTCCTTTCTTTACAGGATCTGAACAGCAGCGACAGGTGGGCTGAGATCTATCTTGAGCTCATGGGATGTGGGAAATGAAAAAGTGAGATGGAGGGAGTGGGATAAGGAGTGAGAAAGAGAGAGAGCAACTCACGCCGGCACAGATATCCAGTGAGAGGAGAGAAAGAGGGGGATTACTCAGTGTCATCTGTCAACGTGTTAATAAAGGAGCCATCCCAAAAATGAGGGGAAGGAGGGAGGGGCACTAGAGGCTGAGGGGGAGTACTGTACATACTCAGCAGTGATTCAACAGCAGATACTGGACTTCTATGGCTAATGTTAGCAAAGACATCACCCAAAAAAATACATGTTCACAGTTGACATACGCCCACACTCAACTGACTCTACTTCATTTAATACTAGTCTAATAACAGGTTTATAATTGCTATTGTATGCCAAAATTACCCGGAAACTTTACCTTTAATTGTCATCTTTCACAAACGTCTGCACAACCAAACAAAACACATACCCAGCCCCATACCTTTTCCCATCACACAACCTCACAGACAACACTAACAACCAGAAAAATGGACACAAACGTCCGAACTTTAAACTTGAACTGACCTCCGACTGGGCTTATCTTGTTGGTGATGGCGTATCTCAAGATGTTCTCGTCCTTGACGTACATGACAAAGACACGCTCCGTGGTCAGCTGCAGCGTCTCAGGCCCCGCTCTGAGCCCGTAGCGGCAGTCGTGGTACGTGATGTTCTGATGTAGCTGAAAGGTGAATGTTTCCGAGCCGCGCTCCGCCGACACCACTGTGAACTCCCGCACTGACGTGGACCTCACCACTGAGAGTGGGGAGAGGAGAAGAGACTACATTACCCACTATGCACCAGTAGAAGCCTGTAGAAAGACTACATTACCTACGACGTACGAGTTGAAATAGTCTGTTGACAGAGTACATTATCAACAATATATCATATGTAAATTGTCTGTTGTTGACGTATCCGTGCTGTAATAAAGCTTTTAAGTCATTTATAGAGTCATGGCATATGAAACAATTTAGCATTGGTGTTACTGGGTGTCATGAATGCTCGTTACATTTGTTTTTTACAAGCACCATTTGTCATAGTTTTATAACTGATCATAGACACATTCTAGAAACACCACAGTCCAAATAGTATTTATTTTCTTTCAAATACTTGAGCAGCACTCGATTGAACTTGCCTGGTGCAATGGAACCAATGGAATAGTCCCAAAAGTGCAATACCCACCCGTCTAGCACTCTAGGCAGGCTCAATCAAACGCACAAAGTATTCTAAAGAAAACAAGCACCATTTTGACTCAGGTCTGTGCGGATCTCCCACTGGTCACAGACATCAGTTCAACATCTTTTTTATTATTAATATTTGGCAACTAATGTGAATTCAAAATGACCATGTCATTGGATTTAGGTTCAAAGTTGGGTGACAAAAATACGAAATTCCCTTATGTTGATGACTTTTTGCAAATCCAATCAGCTTCCCACATTGATTCAATGTCATCACGTAAAATTGTTTTGTTGAAATGACGTGGAAATAATGTTGATGCAACCTGTTTTTTCCCAGTAGGCTGTTTCTAGAATGCTTATGATCTGTTACAGTTGAAGTCGGAAGTTTACATACATACATACAACCTACATACATAGGTTGGAGTCATTAAAACTCGTTTTTCAACCACTCCACAAATGTTATGTTCACAAATTATAGTTTTGGCAAGTCGGTTAGGACATATTCTTTGTGCATGACACAAGTAATTTTTTCAACAATTGTTTACAGACAGATTATTTCACTTATAATTCACTGTATCACAATTCCAGTGGGTCAGAAGTTTACATACACTAAGTTGACTGTGCCTTTAAAAACAGCTTGGAAAATTCCCTAAAATGACTTCATGGCTTTAGAAGCTTCTGATAGGCTAATTGACATCATTTGAGTCAATTGGAAGTGTACCTGTGGACGCATTACCTGGATGCTCCCTACCTTGGGAGCAATGTTCAAACACCTGAAGGTACCATGTTCATCTGTACAAACAATAGTACGCAAGTATAAACACCATGGGACCACGCAGCCGTCATACCGCTCAGGAAGGAGACGTGTTCTGTCTCCTAGAGATGAAGGTACTTTGGTGCGAAACGTGCAAATCAATCCCAGAACAACACCTAAGGACCTTGTGAAGATGCTGGAGGAAACAGGTACAGAAGTATCTTAATCCACAGTAAAAACGAGTCCTATATCCGCATAACCTGAAAGGCCGCTCGGCAAGGAAGAAGCGACTGCTCCAAAACCGCCATAAAAAAGACAGACTACGGTTTGCTACTGCACATGGGGACAAAAATCATACTTTTTTGAGAATTGTCCTCTGATCGGATAAAACAAAAATAGGACTGTTTGGCCATAATGACCATTGTTATGTTTGTAAGAAAAAGGGGGAGGCTTGCAAGCTGAAGAACACCATCCCAAAAGTGAACCACGGGGGTGGCAGCATCATGTTGTTTGGGTGCTTTGGTGCACTTCACAAAATAGATGGCATCATGAGGAGGACAATTTGGTGGATGTATTGAAGCAACATCTCAAGACATCAGTCAGGAAGTTAAAGCTTGGTCGCAAATGGGTCTTCCAAATGGACAATGACCGCAAGCATACTTTCAAAGTTGTGGCAAACTGGCTTAAGGACAACAAAGTCAAGGTGTTGGGAGTGGCCATCACAAAGCCCTGACCTCAATCCTATAGAATAGTTATGGGCAGAACTGTAAAAGCTTGTGAGAGCAAGGAGGCCTACAAACCTGACTCAGCTCTGTCAGAAGGAATGGGCCAAAATTCACCCAACTTATTGTGGGAAGCTTGTGGAAGGCTACCCGAAACATTTGACCCAAGTTAAACAATTTAAAGGCAATGCTACCAAATACTAATTGAGTCTATGTAAACTT
The DNA here is from genome assembly GCF_036934945.1 of Oncorhynchus masou masou. Taxonomy (NCBI): domain Eukaryota; kingdom Metazoa; phylum Chordata; class Actinopteri; order Salmoniformes; family Salmonidae; genus Oncorhynchus; species Oncorhynchus masou. The sequence continues at coordinate 45,526,036 of NC_088243.1, forward strand.
CTGACCCACTGGGAATGTGATGAAAGAAATAAAAGCTGAAATAAATCATTCTCTTTAATATTATTCTAACATTTCATATTCTTAAAATAAAGTGGTGATCCTAATTGACCTAAGACAGGGAATTTTTACTGGGATTAAATGTCAGGAATTGTGAAAAACTGAGTTTAAATGTATTTGGCTAAGGTTTATGTAAACTTAAGACTTCAACTATATGTACTACAGTTTGGTCTGGAGCAGTGTACCTTGAAATAACATTTTTACCAAGACCAGGAAACCCTTTTCTTTTTGATGACCCTAACTAACGACCCTGGTCTATAATCAGCCCTGGCAGGATGAGTGGCTCTGCTAATTGAACACTTCCTCATCCAGTGGGCCTTTCAGATGAAACACAGTTTATGTTCTGGGGAGCACGTAAAAAAATCTGTCCCCGGCTTCCTCTAAAAGGAAGTGGAGGCAGTGAAGTCTCAGAGGTTGGTTCTTTTTATAGTCCCAACCGTCCACTAGCGACTAGCCCCCCTCCGATCCTTATCTCCAAGCAACGAGAGATAGCTGAGACACTCAGGAAGGGGAGAGAGAGGCTAGTGGCGCCTTTGTTGCATCATGACATTAGATCAGATGGGGACCAGTTAAATGGTAGTGTAGGTTATGGAAAGATTATTTAGTTTGGCTTATCAAGTTAGGATTCATTTGCGAGGAGATATAAGAGACACATCTGCTTTCCCACTGTCTAAGTACTACCAACAACTCTTTCTTTTGAAATAGTCAGTGGAGTACAAGATGAGAGGAAGTCATGACTCGGGCTAGGGAGAACCTCCTGAAACTACCACCTAATACTCAATCTAATACTCAAAGGTTTTCCTGATCAGATTCCATAGTCGGTAAAACCACTGGGCTCCAGTTATGGCTATCCTCCAATGTCTATACTAGCTTACCACTTATAATGTATATATGCGCAAAACTTAATTCTAGGTGGTATGCTAGTATGCTAGTGTGGATATTGGAACAGATTCACGGAAGGCCCAGAATGCCTGTGAGGTAAGGTGGGGTGGAGGTGGACAACTGAAATTTAAATTTGGTTAATTCAGGAAGCAAACTGAAATTCCAATACAAATTGAAATTTTCCACATGGAAAAGCAATGATAATTCAAATTTGAGTTAATTAATTCCTGAATGTAAATGTAATTCTTCCCAACCCTGTTGGGCAGTGATTGGCTACTTATTGGCTAGCGCACCTGAAGGGTAGTACTGATAGGTCTCCTTGTAGGGCTCCATCTGCACGGTGGCGCCGGGGGCAATGAAGGGCACGTCGCCGTGGAGACGGGTGTCGACACTGAGGTGGTTCTCGCTGTCCAGTCCTTGGGCCGTCTGGACGATGCTCAGGCGCTGGTTGCCGGGGTAAAAGGTAACCTCGGCGTGGCGTGTGAACTCAGCACCTGTGGGACAGGACGTGACATCATAAGGAAGTGATATCGCTATATAAGCGACACGAAGAGATGTCATAATGAATACATGGCAATGAGATTTAACCTTGGATGGTTTGAACCTGATATTTTCATGTTACAACTATAACAATTGAGTAAGGTCTTTGCTATTCGGCCTTCATTGAGATAATGTTTTATACATGTTTTAACTTAGGTGAACTTAGCACATATGAGAAAAATATCCATTATATTTGGCTTGAATGAAAACTCTCACACAAGCCTGCTTGCTCTTCGCGAAGATCCTACACATCTTCCACAAGCCTCTTCTTCTTCTTCTGTGATATAATGACGATCCGCAAACAAACATTAAAGGTGCATGACCCCCACCTACTGTGCTCGAGTGTGTGGTCAATCATGGTTTACAACATTAGCTCCACATTTCTAAATCCTCCTACCTACCTCAGTAAAAAAAAGAGCCCTACTAACTTCTAATAGACCCTCCCCATCCCCAAAACACTGTCCAACCTCAATGACCCTACACTTCAAGCTTTCCCTCGCTTCAACATAGCTACAACAATATAACAACACATGCTCCACCATTTCATTGACTATACACTCCAGACACAAACCATTCACATGCTGCCAACCAGATGTACAATATCCTAGACGCAATTGAGCAAACTCCACCTCGTCCTTCCTAATCTGACCTTTGAATCTTGGTCCATCTAAATTTCTTAAGAGGGCATATAAATGCCAGCCCTTGGGCTCCGAGTCCCATCTCTTCTGCCACACATCTATCAAAAAGGATCTGATCTCACATTTGGCCTCACCTCGAACTCGTTTTAAAGCTATTTTGGCTATCTGGTCTACAATTGCATTCCCTTCCACATTCAAATGGGCTGGGACCCAGCAGAATCTCACTACTACACCCAGTCTCTCAATTCTCCATAATAACATTAATGCCTCCAATAGTAGGTCAATCTTATTAGTTTTGCCAGATGATAAACTATTCAATACAGACAGGGAATCTGAGCATACTATAATTCTGACAGGTTGAATCCACAAGCCTCTTAGCTAATACAACGAGTCTAAACACACATCAACGGAACACCTGACTCAAATTAGCCTGCGAGGGGTGGAGTAGGCATATCCCCCCGCTGGAGACAACACAGCTGTACGACTTTAAACTGACTTTACACAAACACACAGAGCGACCTGAAGTCTGCCAGCATGGGGGCAGCCTCATTCACACACACAGACGCACAAACGAAGCACGCACGTACACACACTCACCACGCACGCACACACCACAGACGCACACACACACATAACTAACTAAGCACATGCATCCATGCACACAGAGCAATAAAGGCAGTGGTGACATCATGGAGAACAGGTTTTATGTAGAGATTAAAATATGTGGGTGGCAGGTAGCCTAGTGGATAGAGCGTTGGACTTGTAACAAAGGTTGCAAGATCGAATCCCCGAGTTGACAAGGTAGAAATCTGTCATTTTGCACCTGAAAAAGGCAGTTAACCCACTGTTCCTAGGCCGTCATTGAAAATAAGAATTTGTTCTTAACTGACTTGCCTAGTTAAATAAAGGTAACATGTAGGCAACAGTGCCACACTAACTCTGAGGGAGACTGTTGAGTGAGGTACTAGGAATCTGATGAGAATTGGGACCCCCCCTATAGTGCCCAGTAGGCAAAATTGGTTGCAATGATGTCATGTTCAGGTTGAATACTGTTTGTAAAAGGATGTTTTGTTAACCCAGTGACAACTTCACTAAGCGCCAGTAACATTATGACTCAGCTCACCTGTGATCTTGAAGCCAGCCTGGCTGTTGGGCAGCTCCAGGGCAAAAAGCCAGCCAAAGAGCTCTCCGATGGGCGCCACAGGCATTAGTGCCCATCCCACGGGCTCGGGCACCTCGCTGATGGCGGTGTATGCCCGCCCGTCACTCACTACGATGTAGGCATGCAGGTCCACGCTGTTAAGGTCCACAGGGGTGGAACCTACTATCACTGTCCCGCTCACCTTGCCATTGACGCGATGGGGAGCACCTGAGAGAATAGAAGGGGGGAAAGAAAGACATGGTAACAAATGTATACTACAAATAATGAGTCAATGTATTGGGCATGCATCAAATGCAGATTTATGCTTAATCCGGTCAAAACTGAGAATGCAGTCTCCCCAATTCATGCTGCTCGCATTTTTCAGAACGGATACCAGAAAGTTTCCCCACACATCGCCTGTCAACCAATCAGTGTCCTTGTATCCAACACAAAACATGTAGAGAACACCAATACCACAAACAGCACGCATCTGCACCAAATACAACTCCATAGACATACAAAGTGACAAAACAGACAGCAATGGAATTTTAAAAATAATTTCTGTATTTTTAGCTTAAAAACAGGTCTTTGAAGTGTATGACTTAAGGAACAAACACACAGCTACTGAGGAAGCAGGAATGGACATGAGTGTATTTTGGGCACATAGACTGGGCGTATAGGTACCAGCATTGGCATCAATTCCATTTCACTTCCATCAATTCTGTCACGGATCCCTCCAGAACTTTCATTACGCACACCAGGCCCCTATTCCCATTGATTAGTAATTGTATAAGTGTGCCCTGTCGATTATTATTACAATGTCCGTTTGTTTGTGTGAGTACCTGTGCGGCGTGTTTTGGCTTTCATGCCATTGTGGAATGCGCAGATGATTACCGGTCTCATCCCATGTGTTAATCATTGTGCACTTGTGCTATTTATTCGAGGTACTCCTCGCTCTTTTGTTTGGGTTTCAACCCTGTCTGTTGTATACGTGTTTGTTTGGTCTTCGTCCCCGTGCCTTTACACGGCACGCCGTAATTTGGATATAATTTAAAAAAATATTACGCAATCCTGCGCCTGTCTCCCGATCCCTTTATACCGACGTGACAAATTCAAATAAATGAAATTACAATTCAAGAATTGAAAAGTGACATTTATTCTTACCTATTTTGGTAATTGACTGAATTGATATGGAATTACTGTAGTAATTATCTCACTGTGAAAATATGGCTCAGGTCCCCACTTTGTTGACACTGTTGACAGTCCCAATTTGTTATGTTCCTCTATTTACTACAAAGCACCCTGTGTGTGTTTGTGTTCCTGTTCCATCAAAGCACCCACAATAACTTAGACTGAATACACCATCCCGCATGCATGTCTGTCAGTGTCTCCCACTGTCTCTCAAATCACAAAGGCTTCACAAGTACCACGTTTGACAAGTCTTGACACTCCAACCCTGGAATATACACAAGTTTGCCTTGACACTTCTACCTGGAACAATGTGTTCACATTTTGTTGTGAAACTTCAGCCTCTAACAAAACACCTCATTCCTGAGGATGAACCAACCCAGTGGAAAGTCAGTCAGGGTGACATCATCCCCTCCAACTCTTTCAAGTAGTCGACTGACTGTATTTGTCAAAGCATTGACTGGCTGCCAAAACATCCGGTTATAAAGCTAACATTTAAATACCACCCCCATTACTTTACATGCCCTTCGACACACATACACAAACCCAAACCCCTGGGTTAATAACAAGCAGCCAGACTAATAAAGGGAGTCGGTTGAGAGTGCAGAGGGTGGGTGTGTGTGTGCGTGTGCGTGTGTGTGTGTGTGTGTGTGTGTGTGTGTGTGTGTGTGTGTTCGTGCGTGCATTTGTACTGCTCTCCAAATAGGAATGTCTGTCATGCCACTTCCAGGTAATTAGCCAGCCAGCGAGGGGCTAGAGGAGCTCGGCATGGCCCAGTGACCAATAGGAGGATTGTTTGAGGAGCCCACCACTGCATCAGAGGTGTTGATCTGGCAGGAAATGGTTGCAGGGCCTAGAAACAAGATGATGCTGTCATGTGAGAGAGAGAGCCAGGGGGGTTTGGAGAGGAGGAGGTGGAGACCAGGTTTTTATGGGTCTGTGAGAGTTTGGGTGAGTATTGGTGTGTGTGTATTTAGGAGACAGAGAGTGGTAGTGTGTGAGTTTCTTTTCCCTCTATGCAGCAAAAATTGATTAGAAATACAGTGTAGACATTGTTAATGACTATTGTAGCTGGAAACGGCAGATTTTTTATGGAATATCTACATAGGCGTACAGAGGACCATTATCAGCAACCATCACTCCTGTGTTCCAATGGCAAGTTGTGTTAGCTAATCCAAGTGTATCATTTTAAAAGGCAAATTGATCATTAGAAAACCCTTTTGCAGATATGTTAGCACAGCTGACAACTGTTGTCCTGGTTAAAGAAGCAATAAGCTGGCCTTCTTTAGACTAGTTTAGTATCTGGTGCATCAGCATTTGTGGGTTCGATTACAGGCTCAAAATGGCAAAGAAACAAATTACTTTCTTCTGAAACTTGTCAGTCTATTCTTGTTCTGAGAAATGAAGGCTATTCCATGTGAGAACTTTCCAAGAAACTGAAGATCTCGTACAACGCTATGTAATATTCCCTTCAAAGAACAGCGCAAACTGGCTCTAACCAGAATAGAAAGAGGAGTGGGAGGCCGCGGTGACCTGAGCAAGAGGACATGTACATTAGAGTGTCTAGTTTGAGAAACAGAAGTCCTCAACGGGCAGCTTCATTAAATAGTACCCGCAAAACACCAGTCTCAACGTCAACAGTGAAGAGGCGACTCCGGGATGCTGGCCTTCTAGGCAGAGTTGCAAAGAAAAAGCCATATTTCAGACTGGCCAATAAAAATAAAAGATTAAGATTGGCAAAAGAACACAGACACTGGACTGAGGAACTCTGGGCTATACTCGGCCTTGTCTTAGGGTAGTAGGTTGAAGATCTAGTGGTGTGGGGGCTGTGCTTTGGCAAAGTGGGTGTACAGGGTCTCTCTCTCGCTCTCTCAACCTCTCGCTCTCTCAACCTCTCGCTCTCTCAACCTCTCGCTCTCTCAACCTCTCGCTCTCTCAACCTCTCGCTCTCTCAACCTCTCGCTCTCTCTCTCTCTCTATTGACCCAATTTCAATTCAAGGGGCTTTATTGGCATGGGAAACATATGTTAACATTGCCAAAGCAAGTGAGGTAGATAATATACAAAAGTGAAATAAACAATAAATATGAACAGTAAACAATCCACTCACAGAATTTCCAAAAGAATAAAGACATTATAAATGTCATATTATGTATATATACAGTGTTGTAATGATGTACAAATGGTTAAAGTACAAAAGGGAAAATAAATAAGCATACATATGGGTTGTATTTACAATGGTGTTTGTTCTACACTGGTCGACCTTTTCTTGTGGCAACAGGTCACAAATCTTGCTGCTGTGATGGCATACTGTGGTGGCACACTGTGGTATTTCACCCAGTAGATATGGGAGTTTATCAAAATCGGGTTTGTTTTCAAATTCTTTGTGGATCTGTGTAATCTGGGGGAAATATGTATCTCTAATATGGTCATACATTGGGCAGGAGGTTAGGAAATGCAGCTCAGTTTCCACCTCATTTTGTGGGCAGTGTGCACATAGCCTGTCTTCTCTTGAGAGCCAGGTCTGCCTACGGCGGCCTTTCTCAACAGCAAGGCTATGATCACTGAGTCTGTACATAGTCAAAGCTTTCCTTAGGTTTGGGTCAGTCACAGTGGTCAGGTATTCTGCCACTGTGTACTCTGTTGAGGGCCAAATAGCATTCTAGTTTGCTCTGTTTCAGCATTCTAGTTTGCTCTCTCTCGACCTGAACCCTAGGACCACGCCTCAGGACTAGCTGGCCTAATGACTCCTTGCTGTCCCCTGGTCATGCTGCTGCTCCAGTTTCAACTGTTCTGCCTGCAGCTATGGAACACTGATCTGTTCACTGGACGTGCTACCTTGTCCCAGACCTGCTGTTTTGGACCCTCTCTCTACTGCACCTGCTGTCTCTAACTATGAATGATTGGCTATGAAAAGCCAACTGACATTTACTCCTGAGGTGCTGACCTGTTGCACCCTCTACAACCACTGTGATTATTATTATCTGACGCTGCAGGTCATCTATGAACGTTTGAACATCTTGCCAGTGTTCTGTTTTAATCTCCAGCTGGCACAGCCAGAAGAGGACTGACCAACCTTCAGAGCCTGGTTCCTCTCTAGGTTTCTTCCTAGGTTCTGGCCTTTCTAGGGATTTTTTCCAAGCCACCGTGCTTCTACATCGGCATTGTTTGCTGTTTGGGGTTTTAGGCCGGATTTCTGTACAGCACTTTGTGACATCGGCTGATGTAAAAAGGGCTTTAAAAATACATTTGATTGAATGTTTTCCTCTGTCATTGCCAACAAAGGGTATAAAACAAAGTATTGAGATAAAAGTTTATTGACCAAATACTTATTTTCCACCATAATTTGCAAATAAATTCATTAAAAATCCTACAATGTGATTTTCTGGATTTTTGTTCCTCATTCCGTCTGTCATAGTTGAAGTGTACCTATGATGAAAATTACAGGCCTCTCTCATCATTTAAAGTGGGAGAACTTGCACAATTGGCGACTGACTAAATACTTTTTTGCCCCACTGTAACTGCAAAAGGGCTGGTTGCTGATAATGGGCCTCTGTACGCCTATGTTGATATTCCATTAAAAATCATCCGTTTCCAGCTACAAAAGTAATTTACATTTACAGCCAAATAACCATTTTCTCACCAATAACCAAAAATATTGTTCACAGATGTTGAATGGCTGACAAAACCACACTAATTCAATTCCATAAATATAATTGAGTGACATTTTGCGATATTATGACCTTGCCGGTGATCCTTGGAACCTGTGTCACGTCCTATACCGTCATCCCCAGTACTCACCGTCAGGGAGACAGTGACGACCGTTGCCGTAGAAACCGGAGCGACAGTGGCAGCAGAAGCCGGAAGAGTAGTCGGTGCAGTCAGCGTTCTGAGAGCACTGCTGTTGGAAGCGAGCACACGTCTCCTTGGTCTCTGTGCTGTACTGGATCACTGCGAGAGAGAGAGAGAGAGAGAGAGAGAGAAAAAGAGAGAGAAAGAGAGAGAAAGAGAGAAAGAAAGAGAGAGAAAGAGAGATGGAAAGAGAGAGAGAGAAAGAGAGAGAGAGATTATTTCCTAATATGTTTCTCATATAGATTTCGCAATGTAAGATAAGATGTTTTCATATTACTGGATGCCAATAGAGCTCATTGAATTCAATTGAGAGAAAAATAGGGGGAGTGAGAGATGGGAGGGAGGACGAAAGAAAGAAAGAGGGGAGGACGAGAAGAGAAAACAGTCAAACTTGAATCTGTCAAAATAAGCTGACTCTGTTGGATGTGGTTGGGGGAACCCTAGGGAGGGTCAGAGCATGTGCACCATTGCCAGTGGTATAGTGCTATGTTTTTTAGGTGTTGGAAAATGTCATGACGTCATAATTTCTCAAAGTTCGTACCGACAGATGTACCCTATTAAATATCATTGTACAATAGGCCTATACATGAAATGCATCCTCCAATTGCAACGTCTAGCTATTACCACATATTATCAAGAAAATTTTATATTTTTAATAACCTCAAACACTAAGTTAGGCATACCCAATTTCAAAATAGGGAATCGCAAATTATATTTCTTCATGTTTTACCGGTGAAATATTCACCTTTATGCCAATCATTTGATCTCCATCAGTTTCATGGGAATATGCATTTAGATCTTTTTGAATGACTGTTTCGTGAGTGAATGAACTTCTTGGTGACAGGGGGGCAGTATTGAGTAGCTTGGATGAATAAGGTGCCCAGAGTAAACTGCCTGCTACTCTGTCCCAGATGCTAATATATACATATTATTAGTAGTATTGGATAGGAAACACTGATGTTTCTAAAACCGTTTGAATGATGTCTGTGAGTATAACAGAACTCAGATGGCAGGCAAAAACCTGAGATAAATCCAACCAGGGAGTGGGAAATCTGAGGTTTGTCATTTCATTTAAGTGATTGCCTATCCAATATGCTATGTCTATGGGGTCAGATCACACTTCCCAAGGCTTCCAGCAGATGTCAACAGTCTTTAGAAAGTTGTTTGAGGCTTCTATTGTGGAAGGGCTTCGAATAAGAGCTGTTTCAACAAGTGGACTAGGCTCTGGCCAATCAGTTTTTTACTGCGCGGTCACGCGGGCGAGCCGTGCCTTCTTTTTCCTCTGTAATGAATACTCTATTGTCCGGTTGGATTATTATTGAAGATTTATTATAAAAATACTCTAAGGGTTGATTGTAAACATCGTTTGACATGTTTCTACAAACTGTAATGGAACTCTTGACTTTTCATCTGGATTTTGTGCTCGCGCATTGTGCCTTTGTAATAGTGAACTAAACGTGCGAACAAAAAAAGTGGTATATGTACATAAATATGGACGTAATCGAACAAAAATAACATTTCCTGTGGAAGTGGGAGACCCGGGAGTGCATTCCGACGAAGATCAGCAAAGGTAAGTGAAGATTTATAATGCTATTTATGACTTTTGTTGACTCCACAACTTTGCGGGTAACTGTATGGCTTGCTTTTGTGGCTGAACGCTGTTCTCAGATTATTGAATATTGTGCTTTTGCCGTAAAGATTTTTTGAAATCTGACACAGCGGTTGCATTAAGAATAAGTTTATCTTTAATTCTATGTAAAACATGTATCTTTCATCAAAGTTAATGATGAGTATTTATGTTATTTGATATGGCTCTCTGCAATTTATCCGGATGTTTTGGAGGAATTTCTGAACATGGCACCAATGTGAACTGAGGTTTTTGGATATAAATATGAACTTGATTGAATAAAACATACATGTATTGTGTAACATTGAGTCCTGGGAATGTCATCTGATGAAGATCGTCAAAGGTTAGTGATTCATTTTATCTATATTTCTGCTTTTTGTGACACCTCTCTTTGGTTGGAAAATGGCTGAATGCTTTCTGTGACTCGTTGCTGACCTAACATAATGATATGTTCTGCTTTCGCTGAAAAGCCTTTTTGAAATCAGACACTGTGGTTGGATTGACAAGAAGTGTATATTTAAAATGGTGTAAAATACTTGTATGGTTGGGGAATTTTAAGTATGAGATTTCTGTTGTTTTGAATTTGGCGCCCTGTACTTTCACTGGCTGCTGGCGAGGTGTGACGCTAGCGTCCCGAATGATCCCAGAGAGGTTAAAGCAGATGTTGTTAGCAAACTATAAGCCTTTCTTGCAGGCCTACGTTGATTCAACAAAGCATATCCTGCCTAGTGGCGGGCACTGTTGAGTTTTGGCAGCATGAGGAACTTGTTTCGACTATTCAGCTTCAGATAAGAAATGACTGAGGAGGTGTTTTGGTGTAACATACTATAGGCCTAATATGCTAGAGCATGCTATTATATTCTGTTTTCTGTTTTTTTAAATACCTATGAATCATTATGTGATATGCGAGACACGAATCGTGGTGCTGAAAGGACAGAACCGTAACCAAGTGGTCAACATATCGTTCTGGGTTTCACTACGCAAGAGGAGGTCCGTGGAGTTTTACGAACATCAAGGCAGACAGGCAGTGAATTTGGATCCTAGATCTCGTTGGTGAGATAAGGTTCATGCGGTGGATCAGTTTGTCTGCATACACAATAGAGGTGGTACGTTTCTGTAAGCTAAGCACTAGGACAGTAGGGCGAGTTCAAGTGCATTGTACAAGAGCCCCAAGTCCATAACAAAACTGTTTTGAGGACAGACATTTTAGTTTTCTGTCTGTGGAAGTTACGTCGGATTTGGCCCGCTCAAAGTGGTCTTGCCTCAGACTGACGAGCCTCAGCACACGCCTACAGTCATTCATCATTCACACCACTGCCAGAGAGAGAGAAGACAGAAGAAAACATAAGTTGCCTACCTATAGGCTCTTATAGCCTACATATGTATATGTATTTAGTCATTCTATGGTTTTCGTGGAATTTTAGTGGTCATTGTTCCAGAAATATTTTTACCGGCTCAATGTATTCTCAAATTGAAAAAAGGGAGGTAGCGCTGCTCCCCCGCTCTATGGCAGCACTACATACCCGACCATAGCAGATCTGAGAACCTTGCAGAGAAAACAACAGCTCAGCAAACCTAAAACCCTATTAGCTTATCCTCTCACCATAAAGTAGGTTCAGTAGAAGTCAGAGCACACCCTCGTGACACGCAGAGAGAGAGATACTTTTACTATAGCTCTTTTGACAATATTTAATTTGATAATTCATTGCATCACTACGAACTCCGAGTAACTTTTCATTTTCTTTCTTGGAATGTTTTAGCAGGTTTTTACAACGTAAGCTGCTGGGAGCCCAACTAAAACGCCAGACTCATACAGTAAATCTTTGTGGAGAAACTCAAACTTCAAGTCATTCGTCATCCAGAATTACAATAAACTAGCTTGCCAAATCAATTATTTAAACATGGAGGGTTTAGCGCTAGAGCAGCTTGCCAGATAAGAGGCTAATGCTCTACACCTGCTTGTCTGCTTTAGCAAAACAACCCTTAGCAAGCTAGCGAGGAGAGAGAAAGACTCTCTGGTTTTCTGGATACTGCATTTCCTCACCCGAGTGGGGACTCTCCCTTTGCTCGGAGGAGCCTGTATGCCAGGCTTGTTTGCTACATGTCTGTGGCTAAGGTACACATACACACATGCACACACACTCATACAGATGAACACTTGTACACACGCACACAACACTCACTCATAAACACTGCTGCCCCATCTCACAGAGGAAGACTGGGAACCTCAAATAGAGGACGCTAACAAAGTTTTTCAATGCTGCAAGAGCTGTGTTTATTTTGCTTAATTCTGGGACAATGTGGACCGCCAAGACCTTCAATGTAGGACATGTTCACTTGCTGAGGACTACAGGGGTGAAGTGGCTACTTTTAGAAAACGGGTAGTGAACCTACACAAACTACTGGGGAATCCACGCCCGCCTACTTTTTCTTTCTTCTCCACCCCAGTAGCCGGACGCCGCTCTGGCCTGGTGGAAGTGTTGCCGCCGTGTCGGCTCCCCACAGCCGACAGGCTGGTTCTTTGCAGGGATCCCTCCCAGAAGGGGTTCCCCCTTCCCTGGAGAATGGAGTTGGTGGGATGCTCCTGGATGAGTTGGTGGATGTTCATCGGCAGTTCTATGGTAAGAAACACCTTGGTTCCCGGGGAAAAACTCTCTGCTCTCCTGGAGCACGAGTACAGGATCTCACAAGGTTGCTTCCGTCTATTCTATGACAGCTGCCAGGAGCTGATGCCATCTAAATCCATGTGGGGTCAAACGGCATTGGGAGGGCTCGGAACTTCTGAAAATGTATTTAAAATTCCTGATTTCAGCACTGATTTATTCCCAAAAGCGGCCAATTATTTCAGGTCCGGTACCATTGTTGAGCCACAGGTGTGAAAGATTCAGCAGGCTACTGGCATTACACACTTGGCTAAAGGATTACTGTAGCTCTGTTGGAATCACTTTTATAGATAACTTTGACATCTTCTGGAGACAGAAGATGCTCTACAGAAATAATGGAGTCCATCCGAATCACCTTGACTCCTGGACCCTGTCCACGCATTTAAAGGCTGTGTTGAGACAATGACTTATCAATGCGCCAAGCCAAGCTCAGTAATCCCTACCATTGTGTCGCTGAGTTGTCATTATGCTGCAGCAAATGTATGTTATCCCAGGGGTGTTGGCAGACACAATGTGAGTAACCTAATGTACTGTATGTCCCTCTAACTATCTGGGATTGCCTCTATTGATCCTACAGCTATTTTATGCAGTAATCATGTGCCTATTTTTCCAGAGATACTGTTCGCACTGAGACGGTGTACCCTAGTAGGAAGTCCACCGTGTAATATGTGCATGTATACTTCTGCTAAGCTTCCCAGTAAAGCAATAAAAAACAATCAAGCATCCAAGAAAAGTTCTAAAAATATCCCATGTAGCATAAGAAACAAGCTTCATGAAATCAATAACTTGCTAGTATCAGATCTCTGAAACTCACTTAGATAATACAGTGGTAGCAATACATGGTTATAACATTTACAGAAAATACAGAAATGCCAAAGGTGGAGGTATTGCTGTTTATATTCAGAACCACATTCCTGTAAAGCTCAGAGAGGATCTCATGTTAAATACTGTTGAAGTAATATGGCTACAGGTTCATCTGGTTCACCAAAAGCCCCTTCTTGTGGGAAGCTGCTGTCAACCACCAAGTGCTAACAGTCAGTATCTGGATAATATGTGTGAAATGCTTGATAATGTATGTGATATCAACAGAGAGGTATATTTTCTGGGTGATTTAAATATTGACTGGCTTTCATCAAGCTGCCCACTCAAGAAAAAGTATTATTATATTATTGATTGATTGGCTATGGCTTTCCAGATCGCCTATCACTGCTATTTGTAATGTTCATTTTAAGTGCATGTTGTGATTTTTTTTAACCATTCCTGAACCTGTGACCAGAGACAAGCTACATAGGGGCAATACTAGAATAAGTGATCTATTGATTCGGTCTCTTCGCAACAAAATTTAAAGAGCTGAGATTGTTGTATGCCCTATATATATAGCATTCTGTTGGTGGCAAGAATTTTATATAATCATTTAAATTGAAAAACTAAAGTGTTGAGTCTAGTGTAGTTGTTTGTACCAGTTCATAATCCATGTGCCATGGAATTTGTACATCGAAAAGCTCCAATTTATTTTGCAACCTGTATGGCGCAGCTGTCAACATTTTTGTCCTCAGATGAAACTGGTATATTTTTCTAATTATGCCATTTCCTTTCAGCCAATTTGTGTCTTTAATATATGCCAGGCAAACAACTTCCCTACCTTCTCCCTTTTCCACTTACCTTCTCCATTTTTGTGGTAGTGCTGCAATCAGTTGGTTTAAAATTTGGATTGAGCAGATAATTCCATATATTTTCGACAACTGCATATAACTGCATAATTTTTTTATTCCATAAAGAATGTTTTTATTAGTCAATATATTTGAGTTTAACTTTAAAAATGTTTTATCTTTTCTGGAGGATAAAACTGAAATTGTAAACATCTTTGTATGGCTTGTTTAAGAAAGGGCGATACTTTACACAAAATTAAATTTTTAATTAGTCGGAAATGAGAAGTTGTAATCTGTATGAAGGATGAGCTTTTCTTAATAATCTACTGGAGAACCATTTAAGTATATTCATTATATAAGTAGACACATATCATTTTGTCTGGCTTAGCATTCCAAATAAAATATTTTTTTCTCATATGATTTTAAAAACGAATAATCTGGAGTAGGCAAAGCCATTAGTAAGTAAGTAAACTGTAATAGGACCAAAGAAAAAATCAATGTAATTTTTCCATAAATAGACAAGTATTTACCTCTCCATGGTTGCAAAATCGTATCTATTTTTGATAACTTTCTATTGAAATGAATTGTGGTAAGTTTATTTATATTTTTCTAGATGTGAAAACCAAGTATGTCTACTTCACCATCCGCCCATTTTATTGGTAAACTACACGGTAGTGTAAACACTATTTTTTTATGATCCAATACGTAATATGGTACACTTGTCATAATTAGGTTTTAATCCAGAGAGGCTAGAAAACGAATCAATATATTCAATGAGACTGTGCAGGGATCCAGATTAAGAAAAAAAACAAGGACTTGAAGAGTCATCAGCATACATTGACACATGTTTTTATACCCTGGATTTCTAACCTCTTGATGTTCTTGTTGGATCTAATTTTAATATGGAGACAACAGACAGCCTTGTTTTACTCCTCTTAAAAGCACAACCGTTTCTGAGAAGTAAGCATTGTTACCTATTTTACATCCGGGGTTGCTGTATCACCAAAATTAAAGTATTCCAGGAATTTCTATATAAATTCTAATCATAATTTATCAAACACCTTTTTAAAATCTACTATGATGACCAGACCTGGTATCTTCAATGTTTCATATTGTTAAATTGTTTCAAGTAATTGTCGTACATTATCTCCAATATAAGATTGTATTGCCTCAAAAAGTTCCTCTTCTGTAAATTATCCTTCACACCGGTCTTTCTGTAAATTTGTAAATTTTACATTATTATTATTATGTGGAAATGGAGACTGAAAAGAAAACACACTTAAAACATTTTGCTTCCTCTTTCAAAATATAATTTGTTGAATCATGGATAACTCCATTTGTAACGAGTTTCTGTACATTCTTTTTGGTAGCATTTCTGTGTTGAAGATTCAAGAAAGATGTTATGCATTTTTCCCCATTTTCCATTCAATTTGCTTTATTTTTGTAATACATTACACTTGATCATTCTTGAATAACTACCCCCTTTTTCTTTTTTTTCCCATAACCTATTTCGTGCCTCTATAGTACAGTTCCATTACCATCTACCTCTGCTGTTACTTCTCTATTTCCTTTATTAGTCTAATCTCTTTTGACCTAAACTGCTTTTGTTTTAATGATGAGTATTGTATTGAATGGCCTCTAAAAGTACATTTGAAAGTGTCCCATACAATAAGGGGATCTGCTGTACCTACTGTATAAGGTACAAAAAAAGTTAATTATTAATTATTTTGTCTTAACAAATTGTCATCCCAAAGGCTTTGATTAATTTTCCAATATCCCCATTCATGTGGAAATTCTGTAAGAGTTATATGGAGGCCAATTAGATGGTGGTCCGGTCCCATTCAGTCTGCTATTAATACTTTTTAAACTTTTGATGCCAGCAAGAACGAGACTAGGAAGTAATCAAAACGTCTAGCTTGTTTAAGCCTCCATGCATATCTCACTAGGTCAGGGTTTTCCATGATCTTTGTAATCGCCTTAAGTGCTTGAGGGTGATCATTTGTAGAATGATTTCCTTTATGATCCATTGAGGTACTTAAAACAATATTACAATCTCCCACCATAATAATAGATTATTTTGTTACTTGTGAGCTCAATAGATTATGATATATATTTTCAAAAAAGTATGGATCATCATTATTTGGCCCATATAGATTAATTAGCCAGATCTGTTTTTGGTCCAATAGCATATTTAAAATAATCCATCTTCCTTGCGGATCTGTTTGCACAATCGGATCAAAATTTGTATTAATTAATATAATCACCCCTTTTAAGTTTCTTTGACTATGACAAAAATATATTTCTCCCTCCCAGTCCTTTTTCTACCCAACCTCATCTATATTTGTAGAATGAGTTTCCTGTAAACAACAGATTATATTATTGCTCTTTTAGCCATGTAAAAATGTATCTTCTTTATTTATGATCTGCTAAGCCATTACAGCTTGCTATACTTATTTCCCCACTTACCATAATGATACCCAAGTTTCAATTATACTTACCACAACCAATGTTTGCAAACTTACCATTAAAAAGTACAATGATAATTAAGTGTCCATATAGCTGTATCATAATAATGTGCACTGTTAAGCATACTGTTGCTGCAACTTTGTAAACCTCCAATTGTCCTAATATTCCACCCACTAAAACCTCCCCCATATCTAGGTCTGTTGTCACTAAGACCATCAGACCATCTCCCTGACTCATGACGCACATTTGTGCCCTGAGGCATACCCTTGGCCGCCAATTGGCGTTGACCAGAGGGAAATATGGGTAGTCCCATGATAACATAATTATCTATGAGGATGCCTAAGAGAACTAACCAAATAAAATGGAAAACAGTCAGGAAATAACAATAATAACAGCACAATCTTATACATGCTAATATTTGAAAGCCCTAGCAAGGCTCTAACAGGCTGACCACACTGCTCGCGTCGCGTGCGCAAGCATTGCAAAAATAAATGTAGAAATGCAAGTTATTCAATTATTGCACCCACACTGCCCGTGGGCGCCAACAAGCGTCTGTGTTGCCAAGGACTGCAAGTCCTGCCTTTCCCATCTCCTCATTGGTTTATAGAAGCAGGTACCCAAGACGAACAAGGTCTGCGGCAGTAATGGACCTAATTTATCAAAGATGTCAAGAGCAATATAAAGTCAAGAGAAGAAAAAGAAGAAGGAAAAAGGAACATAGATTCTAACGGCCGCTAACGACTGCAAGTAAAAATTCTGCTTAGGCATCACATTATATCCTATTGTATCATGCTATGGCTGTGCCAGAGCCAACCGCAAGCCAACCCCGGGCATTCTCTTATAGGAAAGCATACTCAAGTTCTACTCACAATTTGATTCCGACACAGCCACGGCACGACAGCCAAGAACACATGCAGTACTGACAATCCAGAACGAGTAAACCTGTAAAACCAACCCGCTCTCCACCCTACACATTGTTTTTTATTCCAGGGCCGTTGCACTATCACCACAGCTGTTTTACACATATGCCTATATCATTAGGATCAAGAATATA
The DNA here is from genome assembly GCF_036934945.1 of Oncorhynchus masou masou. Classification (NCBI taxonomy): domain Eukaryota; kingdom Metazoa; phylum Chordata; class Actinopteri; order Salmoniformes; family Salmonidae; genus Oncorhynchus; species Oncorhynchus masou. The sequence continues at coordinate 45,543,792 of NC_088243.1, forward strand.
ATAGGTAGCATAAATAGCTTATATAGAAATATATAATACACCTTTCTCTCGCTTCCATATGCCAATTGATGTATTAGTTTAACCGTTAACTTGAATCACTTTATCCCAGTGTTAACCAGCCCACATACACTAGAGTCAACAACCCTGTTGACAATACCTAATCTATCTATTTGCCGGTGTGTATCGGAAGAATTATCATCCTTTACATTTTTTATACTGAGATGTATTTTTTAAATGTAAAAGGTCATAACAATTATTTTAGAATCATATAGGCCTACTCCAATAGAGAACCTAGGCAGTTTAAAACAATGATATAATCCTTCATCCTAGCTCTATAATACATCTATTCATATTTATTACATTTTAAAAGCAAATCATTCTGATTCACAACGGCGAACAAGGGCCGCACTATATAACAGCTTTTAAGTTATAATATACCCGACCTCTACAATTAGGACATATGATATTTAGCATGCACGAGAGCACCAGCTTTTCTGGATGACTGTGTGATAACGCTCTCGGTAGCCGATGTGAGCAAGACCTTTAAACAGGTCAACGTTCAATAAGCTGCAGGGCCAGATGGATTACCAGGACGTGTACTCAAAGCATGTGCGGACCAACTGGCAAGTGTCTTCACTGACATTTTCAAACTATTTTTTCATCCCAAAATTGTGTTTGACCAGATAAAATGCTACTGCTGGAAAAATGTATGTGTTATGGCTTTACACCTCCTGCTATATTGTGGATAAAGAGTACCTGTCTAACAGAACACAGAGGGTGTTCTTTAATGGAAGCCTCTCCAGATAGAATCAGGAATTCCACAGGGCATCTGTCTAGGCCCCTTACTTTTTTCAATATTTATTAATGACATGCTACTGGCTTTGGCTAAAGCCAGAGTGTCTTTGTATGCAGATGACTCAACACTATACATGTCAGCTACTACAGCAAGTGAAATCACTGCAACTCTTAATAAAGAGCTGCAGTTAATTTCAGAATGGGTGGCAAGGAATAAGTTAGTCCTAAATATTTCAAAAACTGAGAGCATTATATTTGGGACAAATCAATCACTAAATCCTAAACTAAACTGCTTGAAGAAACTCTGGATTGTAAGCTGTCATTATCAAAACATGTTGATACAACAGTAGCTAAGATGTGGAGAAGTCTGTCCATAATAAAGCTTTGCTTTGCCTTCTTAACAACACTATCAACAAGGCAGGCCTTAGCTTTGTCACACCTGGACTATTGTTTTGTCTAGTGGTCACGTGCCACAAAAAGGGACCTCAAAAAATTACAACTTGCTCAGAACAAGGCAGCACGGCTGGCCCTTAAATGTACACGGAGAGCTAATATTGTAAATCGCTCATGGATCAAAGTGGGGGAGAGATTGACTTCATCACTATTGTTTTTGTAAGATGTGTTGACCTGCTGAATGCACAGAGGAGTCTATTTAAACTACTAACACACAGCTTGGACACACATGCATACCCACAAGACATGCCACCAGAGGTCTCTTCACAATCCCCAAGGCAGCAACTACCCTTCCTGGGTTCCAAACACATTAAGCTAATGGGGATCCCTAATAAATACAAATACTGACCCTTGGATGGTGTCAGAGTGAGGAAAGGCTGTTTAAATTATAAACAGAAGTGACCAGCTTACAGGTCAAGAGTGTATCAGAGATATAAACAATGAAACCAAGGCATTATGGTGAATGAGAACAGGTCCTATCCAGCCTTGAGTGCAAAGCTGGTTTACAGATGGACAGAGTGAAAGGCGGACAAAAAAAACAAAAAAGACAAAAGGTGATATACATGAGTATACAAGAGGAGGTCATGAGTTGCATCAGGTATGTTACAAGTACTGGGTTGGACTAAAAGCCTGCAAATCCACTGTGGCTTCTCAGGACCCTACAGTGAAGAACACTGACCAAACTAGCTAGCTTAAGAGAGAACTTCAGACTTGAACCCACCTCCTGTGTCAAAGTCCACGTCCTCCTCCTCCACCACGCTAACAAAATGTCCGCCATGGGGGGCAAGTGGGGGATCGCTCTCCCTATGAGGGCTGCTCTCTCCCCTGTTGATGGGGAACACCTCCAGGACCGTCTGCTCCGGTCGAGGGACCACCTGGGGGGCTTGTGCCTGGGGTTGGAGCTGCTGCTGTTGTTTCATGTCCTCTAGAGGGGGCTGGTGGGGCTGGTTCCTGGGCTCGGGCTCCTGGGCTGGGTACTTGGCTGGGAACTCCCCTGGACCCGACGGACCGGATGCTGGAGGTGGCTTGCCATGGTTGTCATGTTCACGATACTGGGGGTCAGAGGTTAAAGGATGGTCACCTCCATAGGGCTGTAGGCGGGCTTGACCCGGGAGGGCGCCATGGTCCAAGTGTGAGGGCTGGAGGAACTCTGGGATAGTGGGGGACTGGAAGTCAGGGTCGGCGATGGGTGGGTAGTCCTCGTCGGGTTCTTCTTCGAAGGTTTCGGGGTACTCTACCTCTGAGTACCCTGCAGTGGTGCTGTCATCGCCCTCCTGGCCTCTAGGAGGTGGCGTGGCGAGAGCACCACCCACAGCGGCGGGCACAACATTCTCGAAGGAGTAGCGGTTGCCGATGTGGAAGAGCCATACACCAGGTACGCCAGTATTGCCAACCCTGAGGAACGGAAGAAAAGGAGAAGAAGCATCTTTATGCATTTCAGGAGAAGGAAACTGCATGTACTATCTATCTTGCTACGAAGTCCTTACATAAGGTCTCTGTAAAATGTGTCAAAACAGTTGGAACACTTAAAAACCTTAAATAACAGATCCCAGCTTTATAACCTCAGATAAGCTATTCGATATACAGTTGAAGTCGGAAGTTTACATACACCTTACCCAAATTTAAACTCAGTTTCACAATTCCTGACATTTAATCCTAGTAACAATTCCCTGTCTTAGGTCAGTTAGGATCACCACTTTATTTTAAGAATGTGAAATGTCACAATAATAGTAGAGGGAATGATTTATTTCAGCTTTTATTTCTTTCACCACATTCCCAGTGGACCAGAAATGTACATACACTCAATTAGTATTTTGTAGCATTGCCATTAAATTGTTTTTGTCAAACATTTCAGGTAGCCCTCCACAAGCTTCCCACAATAAGTTGGGTGAATTTTGGCCCATTCCTTCTGACAGAGCTGGTGTAACTGAGTCAGGTTTGTAGGCCTCCTTGCTCACACACGCTTTTTCAGTTCTGCCAACAAATATTCTATGCGATTGAGGTCAGGGCTTTGTGATGGCCTCTCCAATACCTTGACTTTGTTGTCCTTAAGCCATTTTGCCACAACTTTGAAAGTATGCTTGGGGTCATTGTCCATTTAGAAGACCCATTTACAACCAAGCTTTAACTTCCTGACTGATGTCTTGAGTTGTTGCTTCAATATATCCACATCATTTCCCATCCTCATAATGCCATCTATTTTGTGAAGTGCACCAGTCCCTCCTGCAGCAAAGCACCCCCACAACATGATGCTGCCATCCCCGTGCTTCACGGTTGGGATGGTATTCTTCGGCTTACAAGCCCCCCCCTTTTCCGCCAAACATAACGATGGTCATTATGGCCAAACAGTTCTATTTTTGTTTCATCAGACCAGAGGACATTTCTCCAAGAAGTGCAATTTTTGTCCCCATGTGCAGTTGCAAACCGTAGTCTGGCTTTTTTATGGCGGTTTTGGAGCAGTGGCTTCTTCCTTGCTGAGCGGCCTTTCAGGTTATGTCAATATAGGACTCGTTTTACAGTGGATATAGATACATTTGTACCTGTTTCCTCCAGCATCTTCAAAGGTTCTTTATGTCACGCACTGACCATAGAGAGCCTTTGTTTCTCTATGGTGTTGTAGGTCAGGGTGTGACTGGGGGGTATTCTAGGTTATTATTTCTATGTGGGGTTCTAGTTTATTATTTCTATGTTGGTGATTTGTAGGATTCCCAATTAGAGGCTGCTGGTAAACGTTGTCTCTAATTGGGGATCATATTTAAGTAGTTATTGTTCCCACCTGTGTTCGTGGGATATTATTTTGTGTTTTGTGCATCTGCACCACGTAGTCACGTTTTGTTGTTTCTTTGTTGTTTTGTTGTGCGGTTCACTTAATTAAACAAAAAAGATGTGAAACCCAGATCACGCTGCACGTTGGGCCGAGTATGCTTCCAAGACAATTGTGACAGAATATCCCACCACAACAGGACCAAGCAGCGTGCTCAGGAGGATAAGGTATCCTAGACTTGGGAGGAGATATTGGATGGGAAGGGATCCTGGACTTGGGAGGAAATCCTGGCAGGACAGGATCCCCATCTTTGGCGGCAGACACACGGAGAGACGGGAGGACAGCGCGGCACCGTGTTTCATGGCCACATGGAGAGCTGAAGAAACAGCGCACATTTCTTTGGGGGGGGTGGCACAAGCGGTGGTCGGCGGAGCCGAGGAGTGAACCAGAGCCAGTCTGGGAGAAGAGGGAGAAACTGGACAAGAGTGAACGGAGAGAGTCAGAGACCGTTAGTGAGTGGATGGAGATATTGGAGGAGAAAGAACGGAGAGAGTTGTGGAGTTGGTGGAAGATGCACGACATATGCCCTAAGGAGCGCGTTAGCAGTTTAATGCCACCTGAGTCAGCTCCCCGTACTCGTCCTGAGGAGCGAGCTATTAGTCTGGTGAAATCTGTGCCGGCTCCACGCACCTGGTCTCCAGTACCCATCCACATCCCAGTAAGTCCTGTGCCAGCTCTCCACACTTGCTTTGAGAAGCGTGTCACTTGTCCAGTGCCATGTGTGCCGGCTTTACGCAGCAGGTCTCCAGTACGCCTCCACAGTCCAATACGTCCTGTGCCAGCTCCACGCACCCGCCCTGAAGTGCGTGTCACCATTCCGGTGCCACCTGTGCCGGCTCTACGCACCAGGCCTACAGTGCGTATTCCCAGTCCGGAGCTTCCGGCAACGGTCCACAGTCCGGAACCTCCTGCGACGGTCCACAGTCCGGAACCTCCTGCGACGGTACACAGTCCGGAACCTCCTGCGACGGTACACAGTCCGGAACCTCCTGCGACGGTACACAGCCCGGAACCTCCTGCGACGGTACACAGCCCGGAACCTCCTGCGACGGTACACAGTCCGGAACCTCCTGCGACGGTACACAGTCCGGAACCTCCTGTGACGGTACACAGTCCGGAACCTCCTGCGACGGTACACAGTCCAGAGCTTCCAGGCAAGGCGTCCAGTCCAGCTCCAGGGCCAGAGCCTTCCTCTGTGTCGGGGCCCAGTCCGGGCACGGTGTCCAGTCCAGCTCCAAGGCCGGGAACTTTCCTCTGCGCCGGTGCCCAGTCCTTCACGGTGTCCAGTCCCGCTCTAAGGCCGGAGCCTTCCTCTGCGCTGATACCCAGTCTAGGCACGGCGTCCAGTCCCGCTCCATGGCCGGAGTCTTCTTCTGTGCCAGTGCTCAGTCCAGACACGGCGTCCAGTACCGATCCATGGCAGGAGTCTTCTTCTGTGCCAGTGCTCAGTCCAGACACGGCGTCCAGTCCCGATCCATGGCAGGAGTCTTCCTCTGCACCAATGTCCAGGCCCAGGGCCGGTGCCCAGTCCCGCTGCAGGGCAGGAGCCTTCCTTGACACCGAGGTCCAGGCACAGTGTTCAGCCCGGGTCCATGGCTGGATCTGCGGGATGAGCGGGTTCTTTGGCCCTCCCCATTCGGTTTCAGGTTTTGCGGCCGGAGTCCGCACCTTTGGGGAGGAGGGGGGGGGGGGGGTACTGTCATGCCCTGACCATAGAGAGCCTTTGTTTCTCTATGGTGTAGTAGGTCAGGACGGTGTTCATATATTGACATTTTGGGTACACAAGGACCGATTTAATAAAAAAAAGACCCAATTGTGATGTTTATGGGACATATAGGAGTGCCAACAAAGAAGCTCGTCAAAGGTAATGAATGGTTTGTATTTTATTTCTGCGTTTTGTGTAGCGCCGGCTACGCTAATTCTTTTGTTTACGTCCCCTTCTGGTATTTCGGGGTGTTGCATGCTATCAGATAATAGCTTCTCATGCTTTCGCCGAAAAGCCTTTTACAAATCTGACTCGTTGGCTAGATTCACAACGAGTGTAGCTTGAATTGAGTACCCTGCATGTGAGTTTTAATGAACGTTTGAGTTTTAACGAGTGCTATTAGCATTTGGCGTAGCGCATTTGCATTTATTGTTGGCAAGGTGGGACGCTAGCGTGTCGGGTGGGACAGAGAGGTTAAATTAAAAAAAGATATGGAACCCAGATTACGCTGCACGTTGGCCCGAGTATGCTTCCAAAGACAATCGTGACACTTCATTGTTGTTCTGGGATTTATTTGCACTTTTAGCACCAAAGTATGGTCATCTCTAGGAGACAGAACGCATCTCCTTCCTGAGAGGTATAACGGCTGCGTGGTCCCATGGTGTTTATACTTGCGTACTATTGTTTTTATAGATGAACGTGGTACCTTCAGGCATTTGTAAATTGCTCCCAAGGACTTGTAACCCAGACTTGTGGAGGGCTGCAATTTCTTTTCTGAGGTCTTGGCTGATTTCTTTTGATTTTCCCATGATGTCAAGCAAAGAGGCACTGAGTTTGAAGGTAGGCCTTGAAATACATGCACAGGTACACCTCCAATTGACTCAAATTATGTTAATTAGCCTATCAAAAGCTTCTAAAACCATGACATCATTTTCTGGAGTTTTCCAAGCTGTTTAAAGGCACAGTCAACTTAGTGTATGTAAACTTCTGACCCACTGTAATTGTGACACAGTGAATTATAAGTTAAATAATATGTCTGTAAACAATTGTTGGAAAAATTACTTGTGTCATGCACAAAGTAGATGTCCTAACCGACTTGCCAAAACTATAGTTTGTTTACAAGAAATTTGTGGAGTGGTTGAAAAATGAGTTTTAATGACTACAACCTTAGTGTATGTAAACTTCTGACTTCAACTGTAACTAACTCTATGTTTGGGACTTATGCCATAAGGAGTAGTGATGTCCTGTACTTACTGGTAGAGGTTCTTTAGACTCTGCTCATTGCTGGTGACGCTGTAGTAGGGTCCCTCCATCCGAGAAAATATGAAGGACACTTCTCCCCTGCTAAAGCCAACTCTAGCCGGCAGCTCAATCTCCACATTGTAGGACTCTTTAGGGCGCGTCCCAAAGAAATGCAGTCCGTCCTCGGGGTAGAGGAAGAGAGCATAGGAGTCATTCTCATCGTAGGCCACCACCGCCTGGAACGTGTTCAACTACAGAGGAGATAAGAGGGTGGAGTAAGTGCACTGTTCGCACAAAGCCCTTTTAGTTTGCAATCTTGCATTTTACCTTTACAGTTTCATTGGAAATGTTTTGCATGGAATTTACTATTCATGGAATTTGAAGACGCTTTTATTTCAAGTGACTAGCTAACAGCAGTGTTTTTCCTAAGTACATGGAGTAGCCAGCCAGAGTTCTCCGAGCTCGGGGTGTCCGGGGTGCCATGCCCCCCTAAGTATTTTTTTGCTGAACAAGCTCTATTTTGGTGGCCTCTGGCACATTCTAATGCCTTGATTCCATCTGAAACACAAAGCTAAATTATTGAATAGTTTAACAACTTTACCTCCCAGATTGCTAAAATGAGTTGTGATATTAAGTAGAAAGCTGTGACTTTACAATTTGAAATTAATTCAGTGTATGTTTAATTGTTTTTGATATCGTCTAGGCCTAGGCCTATATGACCAGGGCTATTTTCTAAGAGAACATTTAAGGGATACAAAATGACATATTGGTTTCCTTACCCTGTAAGCAGTTAAGGTATGACAGAAATCCTGGCTTTAGTTTAGTTTCCCTGGCACTGTTCCACATGATATTATTGCTTTTAGCTTTCTTTTATTAGGCATTTTCTCAGCTATCTGCAACTGTCACTGATCTGTTTCACCTGTCCTTGTGCTTGTCACCAACCCCCTCCAGGTGTCACCCATTTCCCCCATTATCCCCTGGGTACTTATACCTGTGTTCTCCGTCTGTCTGTTGCCAGTTCGTCTTGTTTGTTCAAGTCAACCAGCATTTTGGCTCAGCTCCTGCTTTTCCCCCATCTCTCTTTTTCTCATCTTCTTGGTTTTGACCCTTGCCTGTCTTGACTCTGAGCCTGCCTGCCGTCCTGTGCCTTTGCCCCACTACTCTGGATTATTGACCCTTGCCTACCTTGACCTGTCATTTGCCTGCCCCTGTTGTTGCAATAAACATTGTTACTTCAACACAGTCTGCACTTGGGTCTTACCTGAAACCTGATAGCAACATGTATGATGAAGCATGTGTTTCTGCTACACAGAAAGCAGCAGTTGACTACTCCATTGTCTACACTTTCATTAAATAAGTAGGTCTATATGAATATCTTTAACAAATAGCATATAAGTATCATGGGCTTTTATAATAATTCAATATTTCTTTTATCATATTTTGGACCAGAAAAAAGCTCTCTCCACTACCAATTGTTTTCCTGCAGTGAGGATTCACCATCTTCATCGAATGTTTTCAAAATTTAACTGCAGATAATGGCCAAAAGGAAATGGTAGACTACCGGAATACAAATTAGGGAGCCACTTGAATGGCTCATTTACTGATGCGATTCTATTTACAATAGGACTGTTTTCGTTAGCATGATGACGCGCACCCCGCACACACACAGAGACAGGGGCATTCTCATGGAAAAAGTAGCTGGCTGTTTAGCCAACGGCCGGTGCTTATGGAAAACATTGAAACAGAATAAAAATGGGTATTTTGGACTCCCATTGACATCAATGTATGAGTCACACAAAAGTTGACATTTTGTGTATAAGTCTCAAGTAAGGATTTAACCGTGTAGTGGTTAAGTGTTTAGAGTGTTTAGAGTCCAGAATCAAAAAGCCACACATCTTAAAGAGCCAACTGAAAGTGAACAGAGCTTCAATCAAACTCTGTAACAGCTCTTTCCATGTACAGTATAGTACAGTGCACTGGATTCCATTTCTTATCCTCTGCCTATTAGTGCCCAGGGGACAAACAGTCATCTTCTAACATTTTAACACTCACTCCCCATGTTTAAACTTCACACCACTCTCCCCCTTACCCCCCACTCCAAAATGTTGACCGAATATCATTCCAACTTTTACAGGAGCGTCACCGTTTTTACAAGCCGGGGTTTCTCACCAAATGTGCCCCCACCCGGAAACATTTCCCCCCATGCCCTTTATAGAGTTTTTTAAAGGCTGTCCTCTTCCCCCTCCAAGCTGGTTTTCACACCCTTTTTAAAAGAGGTCCAGCACACCACTAAAAGGCTTAAAAGACCATAATTAAATGTGTAGCGGGCTTGTGAGGGGAACCGCTCTTGATGTCTTGTCTCGTGCAATTTGTTATTATTACAAGCAGTGTGGTTTTCTGAGCCGTTTAATTAAATGTGTGGGAAGTGTGGGAACACAAAAACTTCAAGAGAGCGGCTGAGTGGGAGTTACGTCTTAAACCGTTGAAGAGGAGAAGACGACTTCGATGGCCACACACAGTTTACAGACCTAGACTGATATAGTTTGGGAATGAGAGCAAATGGTGATAGAGGCCCATATCTCACCCAGCATGGTATTTTCAACTTTGAGGACAGAGATACCCCCCAACCTCTCTTATCTCTCCCTAGACCTGTATGAAATCCCCCCCCCCAGCTCTAGTAATCCAAGAAGCTATCCCAGAGCAGAGCTATCACCTTCATCACCACTGTCACAGTAAAAACAACCCCCTCCTCCACCCTCATTCCCCCATTCCAGACCCCAGAGACAATCGTGCATCTGGTTCAGAGAGAGAGGGAGCGAGAATAGAGGAAGGGAGAGAGAATAGAGAGAGAGGTGTGAGAGAAAGAGAGAGAAAGAAGACAGAGAAATAGTGAGAAAAGCAAGAGACAGAAAGACAAGAGACAGACAAGAGAGAAAGAACCTCAGGCTTACTAATTCCACAGCCCCCCCAACCTACCCCAACCTACCCCCGCCACAGAAAAGTTCCCTAATTACAAGACCACACTGCCTCGGAGCAGCTTTAGAAAACAAGCCCATATACAAGATTGTTTAAAGATGTTATTGTAAATTACTCTTCCCACGTGTGGCTATAGGACGAGGACAAGCTTAGATGGGGGGGTGGCAAGCATACATTTGGGGGAAGGGGGTGTTGGAATTGATGTGGAGGTAGGGGACTGGTAATGGAGACACTGTGCCGAGCCTGATGAGATGATAGCACCCAGACCCTCTCATTGTTGAGATTTGCTCCAAATACTCAAGGTTTAGAGCAGACTTCCACCACTGCATGTTTGCTCAAGGGCTAACACTTCAACAGACCTCCAACAATCTCTACCCCCCCCCCACACACACCCACCACCAACCCCAACCCCAGCAGGGGAGGTAGGGAGGTGGGGAGATGGACATCTGGAGCTGGGGGTGGTTGCAGAGGCTTGGATGAGCTGGAGAGGTGGTAGGCTAGAGAGCTGTGTTGTTCCAAGAGATAAAGCCATTCCAATCCCAAAGGAAAACACAGAGGGATCATGCAGAGGTTTTTCCTTTCCCCTTGAAATGTCACTTCCCCTCCTCCAAAACGAAGTGGAACACACTGGCTGGCACAATCTCTTCTTCCCCTCCACGTTCCGTCAAGCGGAAACATAGTAAATAACCAAAAGCCAGAGGAAGAGCGTGTGCTTTTACTGTAGAGTCCAACTCCTACGCACACATGCGCACGGAAAACACGCATGCACAAACACACAGAAAAACACACACACACAAACTTTATTAATACTGTCTATCGAAGATGTTCAAGGAGTGTATTCCTGGTCATGTCACAGCAACATTTGAACTGGAGACTACCACAAGGATCTGTTGGGTGAGTCAATGATGACTCGGGGCCAGTCTGGGATCGGAGCACACAAACACACACAGACACAGACACACCAGACGTCTCCCAGACCCTCTTGAGGTGGGTGTGTGTGAGAGAGGAATGGCAAAAATGCCACAAGACAGATGCCGTTGTTTGTTTGTTGCCAGGTTTTGAGGCAGCGTCCGCAGCTGCAGACGAGCAGGCTGCCAACCAGTCCATTAGGCATTTCCAACGATATGGGAATTCACACACAGACGGACAGATGGACAGACACACAGGGACGGACAGACAAGAATACACACACGCACACAGGGTTGCCAGACAGGTCTGCTAATTTTACAGCCCGCTTTCATGTTCTCTTAGACCAATGTAATAAAATGTGGGGATAGGTTGTGATTTAGGGGGACAAAATCTGGTTTTGGCACCAATACCCCCTGAACATGATCCAACAGAAACAGAACAGTAAGGCCTCTAATCAACAAGCTGTACGGTTTTGATTCAGATTGTTTGGTTTATCTGGTGTCTGGGGGAAAGAGAGGGTGGAACTCATGTTCCCTTGCACTTAGAGACTTCAACAAGAAGGGAGGTGTTTCCAAGGAGGACTCTTGTTAAGGGCAAGAGCAGAGGCGTCCCCAGAACTAATAAATAACAAAAGACAATATTTCCAGTGTGCCTTCACAGCTGTCTGTTCTCTCTCACTGAGAGAGAAGGCGTGGGCCCTGGTCCAACAGAAAAGCCTATTCATTCACGCGCATTAGAATCACTAGGCGACACTGAATATTATGGCTGTTCAGTTCAAGTCAGTGGGACTTTCCTCATTACACACATGTGCACGCACATACACAGAACCCCCCCCCATAGCGAACAACCAGTCACTCTTAATACCCCAGGTTTGTTTGTAGCCTACCTGTGGGTAGTGACTGAACACACTCAGCTTTTCATGGTGGGATGGAACAAAAGCTGTTTGGCATCGCTGTACTGCCCCGGCTGGAAAGGGGACCCTTTAAAAACGTCATTATCTGAGCCCCGGCTAAAAGATAGAACGTGTACGTTTCTCCAGATTCCAAGAGTCCATGAAATAGCAGCTGAAGGGAAAATCTTGGTATTTTTCATGAAAGGTATTGCATTATTGGTGTACTGTGTCTAAGACAACATTTTCACAAACATTACCCTCATGCTTAGCGAACATATTAGTTATTCCAATTGACCCTTTGCTAAACCCCGCCCCCCTTCTAACCGCTGGCAAAATCCCCTCACAATGATTTCATACTGTGTTTTTAATACACAATGAAATTAAACACAAACGACCCTTTGCTAATCATGAAGTGGTGGACTGTCATTACAATTGCTTCACGGGAACCTGGTAAAATGATGTTTGTATTGTGGATAGCCACTGAATGGCTCTGAATCAGCATGCAGTCAAAGCTATAACCACTTTTGGAGCTAACTAGTGCTCTCAAACCATAACCTGATGTTGACAGCAGATGGGAGTTGTATTCAAAACAGCTAACTTTGCTAGCTAATATACATTTTGAGAAAACAAGTTATATTAATTGGTTAGCTAGCTAGCGTAAGCAACGTTTGGTGGTCAATGAGACTGCAAGCTAGCTAACCAGCGAGGTAGCAAACAATGTAACAAAAGTATAATTTTAGATTTGAAAAAATACTCCATCAAGACACTGCATTTCAGGAATCACAGTAGCAAGTACTACTGGTGCACTGTTCAATTATTTAGTTATTTTTTAAAGAAAAGTTTCAGTTTTGCTATAGCCCTCACGGTCTTTTATGCAATTTAAACATGAGCTTGTGAGCTTTTCCGAGGCGTCGGACCCTACAGCAGTTGCTATCCATTGGAGCGATAAAATTGGTGGCCCAAATCCCGGGGCAGGGATTAGCGAAGGTTCAATTATAAATGGGATAGGTGAAATCTAGGTTTGTATTCTGTGAATATGTCTATCCAGGACCTTATAGATTCTAGAACAAGCAACCCTAAGAGCTATCAGTGTGATGCACAAGCCACTATAGCCTGTCTGTGCGATTTGAATCCAATACATTGAATATATTAATTTATGAAGTAAAGCCCAAGCATTATGATAATGACCGCTAGCACTAGCAGTGGCAGTCTCACACTGCTCTCCTATTAGAAAGCACAAGCCTCTCCATTGAGCAGGGGGCAAGAGTATGGTTTCTCTGGTTTCTCCCCATAGACTTATATCAAGTGTTTTTATAGTGAAAGGTAACACTCCACAGAGGCTCTATAGAGAATAAGACTCTGAAACATCTGATCAGATTCTAGGATCTTGGCACAGTCAGAGTAGAGTAGATGTTATCTGATTAAACCAAGCTGCTTTCTACGTTTTTGTCCTCATAATCTCTGCAATATCTCTTTAGTAGCTAGCCAGAAATATGCACTCTTAATGATAAGTTACCTAATGCCTAATGGAGGGTTTGAGAGACTTTCACATGCCATGTTTTTCTGCGAGTAATACGTGACGATACCATAGAAATATAATTACTTGAACATTGACTTGAATGGGAATATCCATTCTAGTAGTTCTATTTCTATGGGTAATACACATACTATGATGACTTGATCCCTAATAGACTGTGAGGGTGGGAGAGAGATGCCCAGTCACCCTTGGGGGTAGGAGAGGGAAGAAGGGTAGAGGGATCGAGGGGCGACGAGTTGAAGTGGACGGCTGATGACCTGGATTGATGACCTCTGGCCAGTGACCAAAGGTCAAGAGGCAGTTTAGGGATGAGGGAGACCCAAATCCCTAGGGGGAGGGGGGGGGTTAGTCATGTATACTTAGTAACTCCCTACAGGCTACAGACTCAGCTACAGAGAGATAGACGGACCGATAGAAAGACAGACAAACAAAATGATAGACAGACAGACCAAAGGACTGACCGACAGACAGCCAGACGGCCAGCCAGGTGCACAGACAGACAGCTAGTCATACAGGCAGACTCACTCTATCGGATGGCCCGGTGGCACGTGTCACCTCCTCATAGGCGGCAACGTTCTCCCAGGTGGCGATGACGGCATGCGTGGGTGTGAAGTGGCCGCCGGGGAAGCCCCGGTGCACCTCCTGTGCCACCCGGTTGAGAAGGGTGGGCGACTCGGTGACTCGGTAGTAGATGGCACCATTCCCCTTGCTGGTGTCGATGTCTGCCAGGAAGGGGGCGATGACGGGGAAGTCGGTGGGGAAGCCATCGTCCACGTACTGCTTCTCCATAGGCAGGTCCTGGGCTGAGATGATGCCATTGGTTGCCACCTGGAGAAGAAAGAATGGGGAAAGAGTGCAGTGTGGGAAATAGGAATGATTGCTGAATAGCAAATCGACCCCTAATTTAACCTGGGTCACATTGAGATTGACATCTATTTTTAACAAGTGAACCCTGGCCCCTCGGCACTCCTGTAGATCTGAAACTGTTTCATGAATGGATACAATAGAGCAAAAAATGTAATCCAGCCTATCATAGGGCGAGCTGGCGTAATTAGATAGCTTATCCAATCCTTCCGAGCTAGAGGATGCCTTAGGGGTTTGGAGTTCGGGATGAGGGGCAATTTGGAATTCAATATTTATTGCTCCAAAGGCCAAAGGGAAGACCTCTCAAGAAGTCTGTTAGACTCAGTGATAGTACAGCTGTTGTAAGGGTTACCAGATCCTACAAAGGACTTTTTTTTCACCTTGGTGTCAAAAACATGCACTTTAGCTCAGTGATTCTCAACTGGTGGGTGTCAGTAAAAATAAATAAATAATGATACTAATGTTTCTTTAAAATATAAAAAATACTCCAGTCTGAACTTAAACCTGTAAAAAAATTGTGTCGAAATTATAATGAACTTACATTTTTTTTATCTTTTAATCTGAACATTTTTTCTTTAATCAGTGTTTTCAATATAGGGCCATTTGCAGCACTATTTTTTGTTGATTTGGTGTTCTCCCAGTGAGTTTATTAACATTCTTCATCGAGAGTATGGGCAAAAATGTATTATTGACAATGAAAGAGATGGGAATGTTGTCATATAATAGCTACAATTGCTATAAATATAGCATTAAAAATAGTTTTCCCGATTGTATTTCGTCGATTCTTTTTCGCTATGCGAATATTGGGTCGCGGCTGAGACAACCTGGTTCCCGTGACAAAACCAGTTGAAAACCACTGCTAACTGATAACTGTTTTCAAAACTGACAAATATATATATATATATATATAAATATATATATATATATATATATATATATAAATATATATATATATATATATATATATATATATATATATAAATATATATATATATATATATATATATATATATATATATATATATATATATATATATATTTATATATATTTATATATATTTATATATAAATATATATATTTATATATAAATATATATATTTATATATATATATATATATATATATATATATATATATATATATATATATATATATATATATATATATATATATATATATATATATATTTGAGTCGAGTTGTCTGTCTGGCGAATTGTGCCTTGATATTTCTATGCTCTGAGAAAAGTTACCATGTGTACAATACATTTCCTCAGATAGTTTATAGAGTTGAAAACAAGGTTAGTCTGACATGCAGCACTAAATATGGCTTTGTTGTACTACATTTAATGTAAAATGTTAGTGTTACAACTCTTTCGCTGACCCCGAATGGATTCTAACAAGTGATCTATTGATATGAGTAAATTGGTGATTTTCCCATGGGAGTTAAACTCTGACAACCTTGAAGGGGTCAATGGTCACAGATTCCTAAGAGTAACTTAAAGGAAAGATTCACCCATTTTGAATGTCGTATCGTCTTTGTGCATCTCTGGGTGATGTTTGATCGATTCCTGGGATCATTTCAGTTGTTCATGTGTATATCTGAGATATTCGCCATTTAAGTAGGCAAAAATACAGCCAGTATGACGCATTATGCAAAACGTGTCAGACCGGCTAAATGTCTGCCTGCTTAAACCGCGAATAGCCCAGATACACATAAAAACATGAAATGACCATGGGAATCGATAGAATATCGCTCAGAGACGCACAAATAGGATGTAACATTCAAATGGTTGAATCTTTCTTTTAATGAACTCATGTAACAGATGCAAAGAAAGCAAGTGTTTCATGATTGGTACATAGAACCAAAATACTCAATTGAATGATTAATATTAATTATTCAAATGTCCTTATATATCGGCATATTTTGCTAGTCCATCATGTCCAAAATCGACCCATTGACAATGACAAAGTCGTATTTAGAAACAGTAGGCTATGCTACGAGTAATGAGATGTTATTAATTTAATAATTTCCTTACCCTGAATTTGCCTAGTTAAACTCCATGTTCACATGCAATGTACCTCGACAGAACACCGTTTGACACGTTTTAAAATATTACTAAACGTGTTATTTCTTAAGTGACCGTACTAGGAAATTTCTCTTGACATATTAATTATCGTGCTCATATATGTGCAATGACCAAGAGCCCCAAATGTACTCCGAATGCTTAGTGTTCAAGGCAAATATTAGTCATAGTTCATACTCACGTATAGCTCATTGAACTGCGACTCATAGAAATAGAGAGGTCTCTTCAACGCGAGTACTTTGGACGTCTCGTCGTCCCCCTCCTGTAGAGTCAAATCGCCGCTCAGTGTCCCATAAGGAAATATATCTTTCCTCTGAATGGCTGTTACAAGATGAACAGTCCACGACAACTGAAGTAGAAATATAGTTAATTTTCCCATCGCCATTATAAATGTTTTAAAAGCTATGCATTGATCTAACAGAGGTTGATAGGAATTCAGCGGGCGGCTCTTGCATCTAGATAAGAAGAAGCGGACGCGGCGACAGAGCGTTCTATAGGAATTTCAACCCACATAAACTTCTACGTCTGACCCAAGCTTTCCCGAAGTTAAGCGGGAGGGATTTAAAAGTTTAGGGACTGTTGATTGGTTCCACTTGTCTTGACTGACAAGATCCTGGACACATCTGGTTTCCATTGGGAAAAGAAAAATAGCATTTTTAAATCCACACGACCTTTTCGCAACTATTATCCACAACAATGAATGGGAACATTAGATACACCATTGACAGGATTTTCATTGTTGAACTTTAGTTATAACAATGTAATTCATATAATTATTTCACACGGCTTATAATTATAAACATTTTATATATCAGTTCTCGTGGGTTCATGTCTCTTTTTTTTCAGGGCCAGCCCATTGATGAGAGAGAGAAATATCATTGTATATTATCTACCTTGCTTGCTTTGACAATGTTAACATATGTTTCCTATACCAATAAAGCCCCTTGAATTGAATTGAATTGAGAAAAAGAGAGAGAGACCAGGGCCTCGTTTTGCAGTTGCGATGTAATTTAAGCATTCCCAATGGGAACACACTGATTTAATCAACGTTATTTCCACATAATTTTTACGAAATTACTTTGAATTTACGTCTGTCTCTAGTGGGTCACGATGATCATACCAGATGCATCTTTATTTACTAGCCAACTTAAAGGACAATTCCGCCACTTTTCAACCTCATATTCATCATCTCCAGCACCAAACCAGGGTCTACATATGTGAAAACAGCGCATTTCTATGAGCTGTGGTTAAAAATAAATGTTTCTCTGTGATTATGTTTACATGCACACTAATAATTAATTATGTTTACATGCACACTAATAATTCAATATTTAACTGATTATGGCAGTTGGCCAAGTATGGCAACAGTCATGTAAACACTTTACTCTGCTTACCTTAATCAACGTAAATAAAAAGAAATCGAAGGAAGCATAAGCTAATTAAAACCACTGGTTTTCTGACCAATCTTTTGATGTATTATTACGAACTGGCAATGACTGACCCAGCAGACTCGGATCAGCTCCGCAACGTTATCTCAGTTGGAGCGAACCAATCAGGACTTGGAGACGGCTCTTCCTTGCCTCGTCTCCGCCAACCCAACCACCTGGAGCCAGCAACTCATGTGGGTGGAATACGCCCGTAAGAGCCTTTCCTGCTCGGTCACTGGTCTCTCGCCCTTCAAGTATTCCTTGGGATATCAGCCCCTGCTCTCCCCTGTGCAAGAGGAAAAAGTCAGCATACCCTCTGCTCAGATGTTTGTCCGCAGATGTCGCCATACCTGGAAGAGAGCCTGGGCGGTTCTCCTGAAGACCACATCCAGGTATCGGCGGTAGGCGGATCACCACCGGACCCCTGCTCCATGCTATCAGCTCGGGCAGAGGGTATGGCTTTCCACTCGGGACTTAGCCCTCCTGATGGAGTCCTGTAAACTTTACCCCCGTTTCATCGGCCCTTTCCCCATCTCTAAAATCCTTAGCCCCTCTGCTGTTTGTCTTCTGTTGCCCCGCACCCTCACCATACATCCAACTTTTCAATTGTCTAAGATTAAACCTCTGTCTCACAACCCTTTGTAATCCTGTTTTTCCTAGCCTTCCCAGTTCAGACCTTTCTGCCTGTCCTGACCCTGATCCTGCCTGCGGTCCTGTACTTGCCTGTCCTCAGCCAGAGAGTTTGATTCTGTTTGAGGAAATGGATGATGATGATGAGACAAATAATGAAGGGGCATGTTCACAAATATAATTCACTTTTATCATACTATTCAGACATTACCTGCTTAAGGTGGGAGCATGTATTTACTCCAGCTTGGCATTCCTATGCTGTTATCCTCAACTTCCAAGTCCACCACAGGGACCCTGCTCCCTTTGTCAATCAAAGAATTAACCTGAGTGATTACAATGTCAGTTAGCCCACACTTCCATCTCAAAATCAAAACCTCTCCCTTTGTTGATATTTGTCCTTACCTGTGTGTAGGAGAATACTCCATGAGTCGCCCCCGGAGAAATTCCTTCCCTCGCCCATGGAGGGAAAGAATTTCAGAGAAAGGTTCTCTTCCTCCTGACTGAAATCAGGGCAAAGATGAAGAACTGTGAGCGACGAGTCGCAAGTCCTGGAAAACCTCTCACCCAGACTTCAAAGCTGAATTGTAGCTCTAAAGATGATTTTTTTCAACGGGGATTCATTAACATGCATTAAGAAAGAGTTCTAAACAGTAACATCCCTTCACTGATAACTTTCTCTCTGTCCAGACTCCCTCCCACTGCCACCGTCTACTTCATTTATTTTATAAAAACAGAAACAACACAATAACAACACAACCACCACACCCGATACACAGCAAAACATGCCCACACCTGTCCTTGAACGTATCAAATATACATTGCCTTCAGAAAGTATTCATAGCCCTTGACTTTTTTTCAACATTTTGGTATGTCACAGCCTTAATTTAAATTGATTAAAAAAAAATTAAATGTCACTGGCCTCCATTAAATACCCCATAATGTCCAAATGGAATTATGTTTTTCTAAATGTTTTGAAAATAATATTGGTAAGCCTAAATAAGCTTAATAATAATAATAATGCTTAACATGATTTTTTAATGTCTACCTCATCACTGTACCGCACACATACAATTATCTGTAAGGAATTTCAAACACAGATTCAACCACAAAGACCAAATCAAATCAAATGTGTTTGTCACATACACATGGTTAGCAGATGTTAATGCGAGTGTAGCTAAATGCTTGTGCTTCGAGTTCCGACAATGCAGTGAGGTTTGCAATGACTCGCAAAGAAGGCCACCTATTGGTAGATAGGTAAAAAAAAAAGCAGACATTGAATTTCTCTTTGAGCAAAGTGAAGTTATTAATTACACTTTGGATGGTGTACCAATACACCAAGTCACTACAAAAATACAGGTATCCTTTCTAACTCAGTTGCTGGAGAGGAAGGTAAGTTTTCAGGGGTTTCATGAGGCCAATAATGACTTTAAAACAGTTCCAGAGTTTAATGGCTGTGATAGGAGAAAACATGAGGATCAACATTGTAGTTTCTCCACAATACTAACCTAAATTGACAGAGTGAAAAGAAGGAAACTTGTACAGAATACAAATACTCCAAAACATGCATCCTGTTTGCAATAAGGCACTAAAGTAAAACCGCAACAGATGAGGTAAAGAAATTAACTTCCTACAAAGCGTTATGTTTGAGTACCACTCTTTATATTGTCAAGCACGGTGGTGGCTGCATGATGTTATGGGTGTGCTTGTCATCAGCAAGGACTAGGGAGTTTTTTATATATAAAGGCAAACGGAATAGAGCTATGCAAAGGCCGTGGCCTAGTTACAGTTTTCATTTAAATCAGCTTGACAATCTATGGCAAGACTTGAAAATTCTTTAAAAAATAACGTGCAAATAATGTACAATAGTCACGCCCTGACCGTAGAGAGCTTTTTATTTATGTCTCTAATTTTGGGTTGGTCAGGGTGTGTTTGGACCCATATTTACTCTCTTATCTCTTTTCGATTTTTAATTTGTTCATACCTTCCGGTAACCTGCCTCACCCAATGTGATACGGAATCGCTATTATTTTTAATTTTTAGAACACACTCAAGAACCTCCAGAAGCTAACTAGCTAACTAGCTACAAGCTATTTAGTCATTGTTAGTTTTTTTAACCTGGATAACACTCACTAATCCAGCTTCCCTGCCCCCTGGACACTGATCACTTGGCTACATAGCTGATGCACGCTGGACTGTCCATTAATCACGGTACCTCATTCTGTTTGTTTATGTTTTATCTGTCGGCCCCGTTGCCTAGTCAACGCCATTTTACCTGCTGTTGTTGTGCTAGCTGATTAGCTGTTGTTGTCTCACCTACTGTTTTAGCTAGCTTTCCCAATTCAACACCTGTGATTACTGTATGCCTCGCTGTATGTCTCTCTCAAATGTCAATATGCCTTGTATACTGTTGTTCAGGTTAGTCATCATTGTTTTAGTTCACAATGGAGCGCCTAGTTCCACTCTTCATACCCCTGATACCTCCTTTGTCCCACCTCCCACACATGCGGTGACCTCACCCATTACAACTAGCATGTCCAGAGATACAACCTCTCTCATCATCACCCAGTGCCTGGGCTTACCTCCGCTGTACCTGCACCCCACCATACCCCTGTCTGCGCATTATGCCCTGAATATATTCTACCATGCCCAGAAACCTGCTCCTCTTATTCTTTGTCCCCAATGCTCTAGGCGACCAGTTCTGATAGCCTTTAGCCGCACCCTCATACTACTCCTTCTCTGTTCCGCGGGTGATGTGGAGGTAAACCCAGGCCCTGCATGTCCCCAGGCACCCTCATTTGTTGACTTCTGTGATCGAAAAAGCCTTGGTTTCATGCATGTCAACATCAGAAGCCTCCTCCCTAAGTTCGTTTTACTCACTGCTTTAGCACACTCTGCTAACCCTGATGTCCTTGCCGTGTCTGAGTCCTGGCTCAGGAAGGCCACCAAAAATTCTGAGATTTCCTTACCCAACTATAACATCTTCCGTCAAGATAGAACTGCCAAAGGGGGAGGAGTTGCAGTCTACTGCAGAGATAGCCTGCAAAGTAATGTCATACTTTCCAGGTCCATACCCAAACAGTTCGAATTACTAATTTTGAAAATGACTCTCTCCAGAAATAAGTCTCTCACTGTTGCCGCCTGCTACCGACCCCCCTCAGCTCCCAGCTGTGCCCTGGACACCATTTGTGAATTGATCGCCCCCCATCTAGCTTCAGAGTTTGTTCTTTTAGGTGACCTAAACTGGGATATGCTTAACACCCCGGCAGTCCTACAATCTAAGCTAGAAGCCCTCAATCTCACACAAATCATCAAGGAACCCACCAGGTACAACCCTAACTCTGTAAACAAGGGCACCCTCATAGACGTCATCCTGACCAACTGGCCCTCCAGGTACACCGCCGCTGTCTTCAACCAGGATCTCAGCGATCACTGCCTCATTGCCTGTATCCGCTACGGAGCCGCAGTCAAACGACCACCCCTCATCACTGTCAAACGCTCCCTAAAACACTTCTGTGAGCAGGCCTTCCTAATCGACCTGGCCCGGGTATCCTGGAAGGACATTGACCTCATCCCGTCAGTTGAGGATGCCTGGTCATTCTTTAAAAGTAACTTCTTCACCATTTTAGATAAGCATGCTCCGTTCAAAAAATGCAGAACCAAGAACAGATACAGCCCTTGGTTCACTCCAGACCTGACTGCCCTCGATCAGCACAAAAACATCCTGTGGCGGACTGCAATAGCATCGAATAGTCCCCGCGATATGCAACTGTTCAGGGAAGTCAGGAACCAATACACGCAGTCAGTCAGGAAAGCTAAGGCCAGCTTCTTCAGGCAGAAGATTGCATCCTGTAGCTCCAACTCCAAAAAGTTCTGGGACACTGTGAAGTCCATGGAGAACAAGAGCACCTCCTCCCAGCTGCCCACTGCACTGAGGCTAGGTAACATGGTCACCACTGATAAATCCATGATTATCGAAAACTTCAACAAGAATTTCTCAACGGCTGGCCATGCCTTCCACCTGGCTACTCCAACCTCAGCCAACAGCTCCGCCCCCACCGCAGCTTCTCGCCCAAGCCCTTCCAGGTTCTCCTTTACCCAAATCCAGATAGCAGATGTTCTGAAAGAGCTGCAAAACCTGGACCCGTACAAAACAACTGGGCTTGACAATCTGGACCCTATATTTCTGAAACTATCCGCCGCCATTGTCGCAACCCCTATTACCAGCCTGTTCAACCTCTCTTTCATATCGTCTGAGATCCCCAAGGATTGGAAAGCTGCTGCAGTCATCCCCCTATTCAAAGGGGGAGACACCCTGGACCCAAACTGTTACAGACCTATATCCATCCTGCCCTGCCTATCTAAGGTCTTCGAAAGCCAAGTCAACAAACAGGTCACTGACCATCTCGAATCCCACCGTACCTTCTGAGGGTGCAACTCAGCCACACTCAAGGTACTAAACGACATCATAACCGCCATCGATAAAAGACAGTACTGTGCAGCCGTCTTCATCGACCTTGCCAAGGCTTTCGACTCTGTCAATCACCATATTCTTATCGGCAGACTCAGTAGCCTCGGTTTTTCGGATGACTGCCTTGCCTGGTTCACCAATTACTTTGCAGACAGAGTTCAGTGTGTCAAATCGGAGGGCATGCTGTCCGGTCCTCTGGCAGTCTCTATGGGGGTGCCACAGGGTTCAATTCTCGGGCCGACTCTTTTCTCTGTATATATCAATGATGTTGCTCTTGCTGCGGGCGATTCCCTGATCCATCTCTACACAGACGACACCATTCTATATACTTCCGGCCCGTCCTTGGATACTGTGCTATCTAACCTCCAAACGAGCTTCAATGCCATACAACACTCCTTCCGTGGCCTCCAACTGCTCTTAAACGCTACTAAAACCAAATGCATGCTTTTCAACCAATCGCTGCCTGCACCCGCATGCCCGACGAGCATCACCACCCTGGATGGTTCCAACCTTGAATATGTGGACACCTATAAGTACCTAGGTGTCTGGCTAGACTGTAAACTCTCCTTCCAGACTCGTATCAAACATCTCCAATCGAAAATCAAATCAAGAGTCGGCTTTCTATTCCGCAACAAAGCCTCCTTCACTCACGCCGCCAAACTTACCCTAGTAAAACTGACAATCCTACCGATCCTCGACTTCGGCGATGTCATCTACAAAATTGCCTCCAACACTCTACTCAGCAAACTGGATGCAGTTTATCACAGTGCCATCCGTTTTGTCACTAAAGCACCTTATACCACCCACCACTGCGACTTGTATGCTCTAGTCGGCTGGCCCTCGCTACATATTCGTCGCCAGACCCACTGGCTCCAGGTCATCTACAAGTCCATGCTAGGTAAAGCTCCGCCTTATCTCAGTTCACTGGTCACGATGGCAACACCCATCCGTAGCACGCGCTCCAGCAGGTGTATCTCACTGATCATCCCTAAAGCCAACACCTCAT
Source organism: Oncorhynchus masou masou (assembly GCF_036934945.1). Taxonomy (NCBI): domain Eukaryota; kingdom Metazoa; phylum Chordata; class Actinopteri; order Salmoniformes; family Salmonidae; genus Oncorhynchus; species Oncorhynchus masou. The sequence goes on from NC_088243.1 coordinate 45,567,604, forward strand.
TTGGCCGCCTTTCGTTCCAGTACTCTGCTGCCTGTGACTGGAACGAATTGCAAAAATCCCTGAAGTTGGAGACTTTTATCTCCCTCACCAACTTCAAACATGTGCTATCTGAGCAGCTAACCGATCGCTGCAGCTGTACATTTTCACCTACCTCATCCCCATACTGTTTTTATTTATTTACTTTTCTGCTCTTTTGCACACCAATATCTCTACCTGTACATGACCATCTGGTCATTTATCACTCCAGTGCTAATCTGCAAAATTGTAATTATTCGCCTACCTCCTCATGCCTTTTGCACACAATGTATATAGACTCCCCCTTTTTTGTACTGTGTTATTTACTTGTTAATTGTTTACTCCATGTGTAACTCTGTGTTGTCTGTTCACATTGCTAAGCTTTATCTTGACCAGGTCGCAGTTGCAAATGAGAACTTGTTCTCAACTAGCCTACCTGGTTAAATAAAGGTGAAATAAAATAAAATAAAAAATTTGGGTGGGCATTCTATGTTCTTTTTCTATGTGTTTGTATTTCTTTGTTTTGGCCGGGTATGGTTCTCAATCTGGGACAGCTGTCTATTGTTGTCTCTGATTGAGGACCATATTTAGGTAGCTTTTTCCCACAGGGTTTTTGTGGGTAGTTGTTTTCCGTATCAGTGTTTGCAGCTTACGGGACTGTTTCGGTTTTCATTTATTCTCTTGTTATTTTTGTATTTAGTGTTCAGTTCAATAAATAATATGAACACTTACCACGCTGCACCTTGGTCCACACCTTCTTCATACGACTACTGTTACAACAATCCAGGTGTGCAAAGCTTTTAGATACTTACCCAGAAAGACTCACAGCTGTTATCACTGCCAAAGGTGATTCTAACATGGGTGAATACCTAGAGAAATATCTAATTTACATATTTCATTTTCAATACATTTGCAAAAATGTATAAAAGTATGTTTTCACTTTGTCATTGTAGGGTATTATACAGTTGAAGTCGGAAGTTTACATACACCTTAGCCAAATACATTTAAACTCAGTTTTTTTTTACAATTCCTGACATTTAATCCTAGTAAAAATTCCCTGTCTTAGGTCAGGTAGGATCACCATTTTATTTTAAGAAAGTGAAATGTCACAATAATAGTAGAGTGATTTATTTCAGCTTTTATTTCTTTCATCACATTCCCAGTGGGTCAGAAGTTTACATACATTCAATTAGTATTTGGTAGCATTGCCTTTAAATTGTTTAACTTGGGTCAATCATTTCGGGTAGCCTTCCACAAGCTTCCCACAATCAATTGGGTGAATTTTGGCCCATTCCTCCTGACAGAGCTGGTGGAATTGAGTCAGGTTTTCTATAGGATTGAGGTCAGGGCTTTGTGATGGCCACTCCAATATTGTTGTCCTTAAGCCATTTTGCCACAACTTTGAAAGTATGCTTTGGGTCATGTCTGTTGTCCGGACCTCTGGCAGTCTCTATGGGGTTGCCACAGGGTTCAATTCTCGGGCCTACTCTCTTCTCTGTATACATCAATTATGTCGCTCTTGCTGCTGGTGATTCTCTAATCCACCTCTACGCAGACGACACCATTCTGTATACTTCTGGCCCGTCTTTGGACACTGTGTTAACTCACCTCCAGACGAGCGTCAATACCCTACAACTCTCCTTCCGTGGCCTCCAACTGCTCTTAAAAGCAAATAAAACTAAATGCATGCTATTCAACCGATCATTGCCCGCACCTGCCCGCCCATCCAGCATCATTCCTCTGGACGGCTCTGACTTAGAATACGTGGATAACTACAAATACCTGGCTAGACTGTAAACTCTCCTTCCAGACTCACATTAAGCACCTCCAATCAAAAATAAAATCTGGAATCGGCTTCCTATTTCGCAATAAAGCTTCCTTCACTCATGCTGACCAAACATACCCTCGTAAAATTGACATTCCTACCAATCCTTGACTTCGGCGATGTCACCTATAAAATAGCCTCCAACACTCTACTCAGCAAACTGGATGTAGTCTATCACAGTGCCATCTGTTTTGTCACCAAAGCCCCATACACTATCCACCACTGCGACCTGTACGCTCTCGTTGGCTGGCCCTCGCTTCATACTCGTCGCCAAACCCACTGGCTACAGGTTATCTACAAGTCTCTGCTAGATAAAGCCCCGCCCTATCTCAGCTCGCTGGTCACCATAGCAGCACCCACTCGTAGCACACGCTCCAGTAGGTATATCTCACTGGTCACCCCAAAGCCAATTCCTACTTTGGTCGCCTTTCCTTCTAGTTCTCTGCTGCCACTGACTGGAACGAACTGCAAAAATCACTGAAGCTGGAGATTCCCATCTCCCTCACTAGCTTTAAGAACCAGCTGTCAGAGCAGCTCACAGATCACTGCACCTGTTCATAGCCCATCTGTATACATCCCATCTATCTACCTCATCCCCATACCGTATTTATTTATTTAGCTCCTTTTGCACCGCAGTATCTCAGCACCCCCACGACATGATACTGCCACCCCCGTGCTTCACGGTTGGGATGGTGTTCTTCGGCTTGCAAGCCTTCCCCCTTTTTCCTCCAAACATAACAATTTTTCATTATGGCCAAACAGTTCGATTTTTGTTTCATCAGACCAGAGGACATTTAAAATCAAATCAAATCAAAGTTTAGTGGTCACATGAGCCGAATACAACAGGTAGACCTGACAGTGAAATGCTTACTTATAGGCTCTAACCAATAGTGCAAAAAAGGTATTAGGTGACAATAGGTAAGTAAAGAAATAAAATCAACAGTAAAAAGACAGTGAAAAACAGTAGCGAGGCTATAAAAGTAGCGAGGCTACATACAGACACCGGTTAGTCAGGCTGATTGAGGGAGTATGTACATGTATATGGTTAAAGTGACTATGCATATATGATGAACAGAGGGTAGCAGTAGCGTAAAGAGGGGTAGGCAAGTGGTGGGTGGCAGGACACAATGCAGATAGCCCGGTTAGCCAATGTGCGGGAGCACTGGTTGGTCGGGCCAATTGAGGTAGTATGTACATGAATGTATAACTAAAGTGACTATGCATATGACAAACAGAGAGTAGTAGCAGCAGCATAAAAGAAGGGTTGGGGGGGTGGCACACAGTGATGCTACCAGGCAGTGATGCAACAAGTCAGGATGCTCTCGATGTTGCAGCTGTAGAACCTTTTGAGGATCTCCTGACCCATGACAAATCCTTTTAGTTTCCTGAGGGGGAATAGGCTTTGTCTTGCCCTCTTCACAACTGTCTTGGTATGCTTGGACCATTCTAGTTTGTTGGTGATGTGGACACCACGGAACTTGAAGCTCTCAATCTGCTCCACTACAGCCCCGTCGATGAGAATGGGGGCCTCCTCAGTCCTCCTTTTCTTGTAGTCCACAATCATCTCCTTAGTCTTAGTCACATTGAGGAATAGGTTGTTATTCTGGCACCACCCGGCCAGGTCTCTGACCTTCTCCCTATAGGCTGTCTCGTTGTTGTCTGTGATCAGGCCTATCACTGTTGTGTCATCTGCAAACTTAATGATGGTGTTGGAGTTGTGCCTGGCCATGCAGTCGTAGGTGAACAGGGAGTACAGGAGGGGACTGAGCACGCACCCCTGGGGGTCTCCAGTGTTGAGGATCAGTGTAGCAGATGTGCTGCTACCTACCCTCACCACCTGGGGGCGGCACATCAGGGAGTCCAGGATTCATTTGCAGAGGGAGGTGTTTTTTCCCAGGATCCTTAGCTCAGTGATGAGCTTAGAGGGCACTATGGTGTTGAACGCTGAGCTGTAGTCAATGAATAGCATTCTTACGTAAGTGTTCCTTTTGTCCAGGTGGGAAAGGGCGGTGTGGAGTGCAATAGACATTGCATCCTCTGTGGATATGTTTGGTAGGTATGCAAATTGGAGTGGATCTTGGATTTCTGGGATAGTGGTGTTGACGTGAGCCATTACCAGCCTTTCAAAGCACTTCATAGCTACAGACGTGAGTGCTACTGGTCTGTAGTCATTTAGGCAGGTTGCCTTTGTGTTCTTGGGCACAGGGACTATGGTGGTCTGCTTGAAACATGTTGGTATTACAGACTCAATCAGGGACATGTTGAAAATGTCAGTGAAGACACCTGCCAGTTGGTCAGCACATGCCCGGAGCACTCGTCCTGATAATCCGTCTGTAATCAGCCTTGTGTATTTTGACCTGTTTAAAGGTCTTACTCACGTCGGCTACGGAGAGCGTGATCACACAGCCGTCCGGAACATCTGATGCTCTCATGCATGACTCAGTGTTGCTTGCCTCGAAGCCAGCATAGAAGTGATTTACCTTGACTGGAAGGCTTGTGTCTCTGGGCAGCTTGCGGTTGTGCTTCCTTTTGTAGTCTGTAATAGTTTGCAAGCCGTGCCACATAGAAGTGTTGGAGCCGGTGTAGTATGAGTCAATCTTAGCCCTGTATTGACGCTTTGCCTGTTTGGTGGTTCATCGCAGGGCATAGCAGGTTTTCTTGTAATCTTCCGGGTTAGAGTCCGCACCTTGAAAGCGGCAGCTCTACCCTTTAGCTCAGGTCGAATGTTGCCTGTAATCCATCTGGTTGGGGTATGTACGTACAGTCACTGTGGGGATGACGTCCTCGATGCACTTATTGATAAAGCCAGCGACTGATGTGGTGTACACCTCAATGCCATCGGAAGAATCCCGGAAAATGTTCCAGTCTCTGAAAGCAAAACAGTCCTGTAGTTTAGCATCTGCTTCATCTGACCACTTTTTTTATAGACCGGGTCACTGGTGCTTCCTGCTTTAATTTTTGCTTGTAAGCAGGAATCAGGAGGATAGAGTTGTGGTCGGATTTACCAAATGGAGGGCGAGGGAGAGCTTTGTATGCATCTCTGTGTGTGGAGTACAGGTGATCTAGAATTTGTTCCCCTCTGGTTGCACATTTAACATGTTGATAGAAATGTATTAGAACTTATTTAAGTTTCCCTGCATTAATGTCTCCGGGTGAGTGGGTTATTGTTTGCTTATTTCCTTATACAGCTGACTGAGTGCGGTCATGGTGTCAGCATCTGTCTGTGGTGGTAAATAAACAGCCACGAAAACTCTCTAGGCAAGTAGTGTGGCCTGCAATTTATCCCAATATACTCTACTTCAGGCGAGCATAATCAAATCAAATCAAACAAATTTTATTTGTCACATACACATGGTTAGCAGATGTTAATGCGAGTGTAGCGAAATGCTTGTGCTTCTAGTTCCGACAATGCAGTAATAACCAACAAGTAATCTAACTAACAATTCCTAAACTACTGTCTTATACACAGTGTAAGGGGATAAAGAATATGTACATAAGGATATATGAATGAGTGATGGTACAGAGCAGCATAGGCAAGATACAGTAGATGGTATCGAGTACAGTGTATACATATGAGATGAGTATGTAAACAAAGTGGCATAGTTAAAGTGGCTAGTGATACATGTATTACATAAGGATGCAGTCGATGATATAGAGTACAGTATATACGTATGCATATGAGATGAATAATGTAGGGTAAGTAACATTATATAAGGTAGCATTGTTTAAAGTGGCTAGTGATATATTTACATCATTTCCCATCAATTCCCATTATTAAAGTGGCTGGAGTTGAGTCAGTGTCAGTGTGTTGGCAGCAGCCACTCAATGTTAGTGGTGGCTGTTTAACAGTCTGATGGCCTTGAGATAGAAGCTGTTTTTCAGTCTCTCGGTCCCAGCTTTGATGCACCTGTACTGACCTCGCCTTCTGGATGATAGCGGGGTGAACAGGCAGTGGCTCGGGTGGTTGATGTCCTTGATGATCTTTATGGCCTTCCTGTAACATCGGGTGGTGTAGGTGTCCTGGAGGGCAGGTAGTTTGCCCCCGGTGATGCGTTGTGCAGACCTCATTACCCTCTGGAGAGCCTTACGGTTGAGGGCGGAGCAGTTGCCTTACCAGGCGGTGATACAGCTCGCCAGAATGCTCTCGATTGTGCATCTGTAGAAGTTTGTGAGTGGTTTTGGTGACAAGCCGAATTTCTTCAGCCTCCTGAGGTTGAAGAGGCGCTGCTGCGCCTTCTTCACAATGCTGTCTGTGTGAGTGGACCAATTCAGTTTGTCTGTAATGTGTATGCCGAGGAACTTAAAACTTGCTACTCTCTCCACTACTGTTCCATCGATGTGGATAGGGGGGTGTTCCCTCTGCTGTTTCCTGAAGTCCACAATCATCTCCTTAGTTTTGTTGACGTTGAGTGTGAGGTTATTTTCCTCCGAGGGCCCTCACCTCCTCCCTGTAGGCCGTCTCGTCGTTGTTTGTAATCAAGCCCACCACTGTTGTGTTGTCCGCAAACTTGATGATTGAGTTGGAGGCGTGCGTGTCCATGCAGTCGTGGGTGAACAGGGAGTACAGGAGAGGGCTCAGAACGCACCCTTGTGGGGCCCCAGTGTTGAGGATCAGCGGGGTGGAGATGTTGTTGCCTACCCTCACCACCTGGAGCAAGCCCGTCAGGAAGTCCAGTACCCAGTTGCACAGGGCGGGGTCGAGACCCAGGGTCTCAAGCTTGATGACGAGCTTGGAGGGTACTATGGTGTTAAATGCCGAGCTGTAGTCAATGAACAGCATTCTCACATAGGTGTTCCTCTTGTCCAGA